>NW_027663773.1:0-250704 GCF_964034855.1 Anser brachyrhynchus | reverse complement strand
GGTCTCATTTGATTGTTCCTCCGTGCAGGGTGGCTAGTCAGCTAAATACTTTGATTCCGGTAGGGATGGCAATGATTATAGTGGCTGATGTAAAGTAGGCTCGGGTATCAACGTCTATTCCTACTGTAAACATGTGGTGAGCTCAGACGATGAATCCTAGGAAGCCGATGGATAGTATGGCTCAGACTATTCCCATGTAGCCGAAGGGCTCCTTTTTGCCTGAGTAGTACGTGACTACGTGTGAGATGATTCCGAACCCCGGTAGGATCAGAATATAGACTTCTGGGTGTCCGAAGAATCAGAATAGGTGTTGGTACAGGATTGGGTCTCCTCCTCCAGCGGGGTCGAAGAATGTGGTGTTTAGGTTTCGATCAGTTAGTAATATTGTAATACCGGCGGCGAGTACGGGGAGTGATAGAAGGAGTAGGATGGCGGTAATTAGTACGGATCAGACAAATAGTGGGGTTTGGTATTGTGAGAGTGCGGGGGGTTTTATGTTGATGGCTGTGGTGATAAAGTTGATGGCCCCAAGGATGGAGGAGATACCGGCTAAGTGGAGTGAGAAGATAGCCAGGTCTACTGAAGCTCCGGCGTGGGCAAGGTTACCTGCTAGGGGAGGGTAGACAGTTCAGCCTGTGCCGGCGCCAGCTTCTACAGTGGATGAGGCTAGTAGGAGGAGGAATGATGGGGGGAGGAGTCAAAAGCTTATGTTGTTTATTCGCGGGAATGCTATGTCGGGGGCACCGATTATGAGGGGGACTAATCAGTTGCCGAATCCTCCGATCATGATGGGTATGACTATAAAGAAGCTTATTACAAAGGCGTGAGCGGTAACGATTACATTGTAAATTTGGTCGTCGCCTAGGAGAGTTCCTGGTTGTCCTAGTTCTGCGCGGATTAATAGGCTGAGTGCGGTGCCGACTATTCCTGCTCATGCCCCGAAGATGAGGTACAGGGTGCCAATATCCTTATGGTTAGTGGAAAATAGTCATCGGTTGATGAAGGTGACGGGTAAGATGGCTGAGTGTTGAAGCGTTAGGCTGTAGTCCTTTTTACAGAGGTTTAATTCCTCTTCTTATCGGCTCTGTAGTGAAATTCATGTTGAGTTGCAAGCTCATCGATGCGCACTAGGGTGCGTCAGGGTCTTTGTAGGCAGAAGCCAATTGGTTTAGGCATTTAGCTGTTAACTAGAGTTTTGTGGGATCGAAGCCCATCTGTCTAGGGAGGCTTTAGCTTAATTAAAGCGTCTGACTTGCATTCAGAAGATACAGGTTAATATTCTGTAAGTCTTAATGTGCAGAAACTAAGAGGGTTTAACTCTTATTTAAGGCTTTGAAGGCCTTCGGTTTGGGGTGTTATCCTAAGTTTCTAGACAATGGCATGTATTATTGGGGACAGGGGAAGTAAGAGGATTGATAGTGAGGCAAGGACCGCAGTAGGTGTGCTTGGGGCTTTGCTAGTGTATCATTGTTTTATGTGGTTAGAGGAGTTGGGGGGAAGGGTAATTGTTGAGCGGTATGCGAGGCGTAGGTAGAAGAAGAGGCTGAGCAGTGATAGCATGGCAATTGCCATGGCTGCTGGTGTTATTTCCTGTTTAGTTAGTTCTTGGATGATAAGTCACTTTGGTATAAAGCCTGTTAATGGGGGGAGGCCTGCTAGGGATAAAAGTACTAGTATTAGGGTGGCGTTTAGCACTGGGGTTTTTGTTCATGAGGTTGTGATCATGGATAGGTTAAGGGCTTTGATTTTGTTAAGGGCTAGGAATACGGCTGATGTTATGATTGTGTATAGGTAGAAGGTAAGTAAGGCCAATTTGGGGCTGTAAACTAGGATGATGGTGATTCAGCCTAAGTGGGAGATGGACGAGAAGGCTAGGATTTTGCGTGTTTGTGTTTGGTTCAGTCCTATTCAGCCTCCTAGTGCTGTTGAGGCTAGGGCCATGGCGGTGAGTAGAGCTGGGTCGAGGGATTTGGATGTTAGTAGGAGCAGGGTTAGTGGGGGGAATTTTATGAGGGTCGAGAGTAGCAGGGCTGTTATTAGTGGCGATCCTTGTAGTACTTCTGGGAATCAGAAGTGAAATGGCACTAGGCCCAGTTTAATAGCGATTGCTGCTGTCAGTAGTAGACAGGAGGTTGGGTGGTTTATTTGTGTGATGTCTCATTGGCCGGTGACTCAGGCATTGGTTATGCTAGAGAATAGGACCAGGGCGGAAGCAGCTGCTTGGGTTAGGAAGTATTTCGTTGCGGCTTCTACTGCTCGTGGGTGGTGGGATTTGGCAATTAGGGGAATGATGGCTAGTGTGTTGATCTCCAGTCCTGTCCAGGCCAGAACTCAGTGGTTGCTGGAAATTGTGATTGTGGTGCCCAAGATGAGGCTGAAGGTTATGATTGGGGTCGCGTAAGGGTTCATTAGTAGAGGAGGGGGTTAAACCATCATTTTCGGGGTATGGGCCCGATAGCTTGATTAGCTGACTCTACTAGAAAATAATATAAGGGAAGTATGGAGAATTTTGATTTCTCTTGTGTGGGTTCAATTCCTACTTTTCTAAGGTCAACAGGAAATGAGAGGGCTGTTATACCTCTATGTTCACTTTATCATAGTGACCCTTTGTAGTTCAGGCACATTTCCTTATGTAAGGAGGTAGGCCTGCATAGCAGATAGGTATGCTGATGTGTCAGAGGCACAGAGCTAGTGTGAGGGGTAGGAAGTTTTTTCATAGTAGGTGCATTAGTTGGTCATATCGGAATCGTGGGTATGAAGCTCGGACCCATAAGAAACCAGAAGATAGTAGGAGGACTTTTGTGGCTAGGATGACGGGGAATAGTTCTGTGGGTGGCCCTAGGGCGCTTGGGTTTAGGAATATGATGGCTGTAAGTGTATTTATTAGCATAATGTTCGCATATTCAGCTAGGAAGAATAAGGCGAAGGGTCCTGCGGCGTATTCAACGTTAAACCCTGAGACTAGCTCAGATTCACCCTCTGTGAGGTCAAAAGGAGCTCGGTTTGTCTCTGCTAGGGTGGATACGTATCATATTATTGCTAGGGGTCATGAGGAGAAAATGAAGTATAGAGGCTCCTGTGCGATGGCAAAGGAGCTGAGTGTGTAGCTTCCGCTTAGTATGATTATTGATAGCAGGATTATGGCCAGTGTCACTTCGTATGAAATGGTCTGTGCTACTGCCCGTAGGGCTCCGATTAGTGCGTATTTTGAGTTCGAGGCTCAGCCTGATCATAGGACTGAGTAGACGGCTAGGCTTGACATGGCTATTAGGAAGAGAACTCCGAGGTTTAGATCTGCTAGGGGAAATGGGAGTGGTAGTGGTGCTCAAGTGGTGAGGGCTAGGACAAGGGCTAGTATTGGTATCAGAATGAATAGAAGTGGGGAAGAGGTAGAGGGTCGGATGGGCTCTTTGGTAAATAGTTTCAGTCCGTCCGCAAATGGTTGAAGTAGGCCAAAAGGCCCGACAACGTTAGGGCCTTTGCGGGATTGTATGTAGCTTAGGATTTTCCGTTCTACTAGGGTTAGGAAGGCTACGGCAATCAGGATTGGGATGATGTATAGGAGGGATATAACGAGGCAGCTTAGTGTTGTTATTTGAATCATGGGTGAAGCTAGGGAGAGGATTTGAACCTCTGGGGAAAGGGCTTAAGCCTTCTGCACTTGCCGGGCTCTGCCACTCTAGCTGGTCCTTTTCTAGGATTGAAAGTGGTGGGGGAAGGCCCTCTTCACGGTTTAGTTGGTTTCACTGCTTGGAGGGGGGGGGCGTGCTTGTGGTATTGGCCCCACTTTCCCGGTCCTTTCGTACTGGGGAGAGTGTGTCATAGATAGAAACCGACCTGGATTGCTCCGGTCTGAACTCAGATCACGTAGGACTGTTAATCGTTGAACAAACGAACCCTTAATAGCGGCTGCACCATTAGGATGTCCTGATCCAACATCGAGGTCGTAAACCCCCCTGTCGATATGGGCTCTTGAGGGGGATTGCGCTGTTATCCCTGGGGTAGCTTGGTCCATTAATCAATTATATTGGGTCTGGTCACTGTTAGCACTTTGAGGGGTAGCTCTAGGTAAAGAGGTATGGTCTTGTTTTTGGAGGATTTGTTCTCCTCCAAGGTCGCCCCAACCGAAAAATATCGACCAGGCTCTGCGATGGTAGTGGCCCCAGTGGGGTTGATTGAGGATTCGCGGTGGTCGTTGATTTTTAAGTTCCACAGGGTCTTCTCGTCTTATGTTCACATCCCCGCTTTTGCACGGGGAGATCAATTTCACTGATTATCTGTGAGAGACAGTTAAGACCTCGTTTAGCCATTCATACAAGTCTCGATTTATGGGACAATTGATTGCGCTATCTTTGCACGGTTAGGATACCGCGGCCGTTAAACCTAAGTCACCGGGCAGGCATCACCTTCAATACTTGTTTAATTTGCTGAAGGCTATGTTTTTGGTAAACAGTCGGGCCTTATTAATTTGCCGAGTTCCTTTCACAGATTTTAATCGCTCTTATAGGCGCTCCTGAGTCGGGTTAACAGGGTTAGTTAATACGTGGTCTTGTAGGGGTTTTTGTATCTGTCTAGGTCTGTTAATAATGTTTCTATGTAAGCTTGCGCCGTTAGAGGGGTGTGGCCCTGTACATGAGGGGCCTAGGATGATTCCTAGGATTGTTATGAGGATGGCAGCGGTTTTGGTGATAAGGGGTATGGTTATTGGGGGGGTTTTGGTTGGTGTGATGAAAGAGGTAATGATTATTCCTGCTGTAATGCTGCCTAGGGCGAGTCGGGTTAGGGGGGCGGTGATTAGTGGGTTGTTTTCGTTTATTGATACTATTGGGGGGATTCGGGTTTGTCCAGCTTGGACTAGGATGGTTATGCGGATGCTGTAGGTTGCGGTGAATGCTGTGGCTATAAGGGTTAGGAGTAGGGCTCAAGTATTTAGGTATGATGTGTTTAAGCTTTCGATGATGAGGTCTTTTGAGTAGAATCCGGCTAGGAATGGGGTTCCTATCAGCGCCAGGTTTCCGATGGTTAGGCAGGAAGTAGTGACTGGGAGTATTTTCTGTAGGCCTCCTATCTTTCGGATATCTTGTTCTCCGTTTAGGTTGTGGATGATAGACCCTGAGCATAGGAATAGTATGGCTTTAAAGAAGGCATGGGTTGAGATGTGTAGGAAGGCTAGTTGTGGGAGGTTTAGTCCGATAGTGACTATTATTAGTCCTAGTTGGCTGGATGTTGAGAAAGCAATGATTTTTTTGATGTCATTTTGGGTTAGGGCGCATGTGGCAGCGAATAGGGTTGATAGAGCACCTAGGCATAGGCAGGCAGTTAGGGCTGTCTGGTTGGTGGCTAGCAGGGGGTGCATGCGGATGAGCAGGAAGATTCCGGCTACTACTATGGTACTGGAGTGCAGTAGGGCTGATACTGGGGTGGGGCCTTCTATTGCTGCGGGCAGTCATGGGTGGAGTCCAAATTGGGCGGATTTTCCTGCGGCTGCGAGGATTAATCCTATGAGGGGGAGGATTGGGGTTTGGTGGGGGTGTACGGCTTGTTGGATCTCTCAGGTGTTGAATGTTGAAGCTAGTCATGCTATGCTCAGGATCAGTCCGATGTCTCCGATTCGGTTGTAGATTACGGCTCGTAGGGCGGCGGTGTTGGCATCTGCTCGGCCTTGTCATCAGCCGATGAGAAGGAAGGACATGATTCGTACTCCTTCCCAGCCTACGAATAGGAGGAATATGTTGTTTGCGGTTGTTAGGAGGAGTATGGCGACTAGGAATGTCAGTAGGTAGGTGAAAAATTTTGTTACGTATGGCTCTGAGGCCATGTATCATATGGCGAATTGTAGGATTGATCATGTTACAAATAGGGCGATTGGAAGAAATGTTATTGAGTATTGGTCTATTTTTAGGCTCAGGGGGATTTTAAAGTTTATAATGAATTTTCACTCCCAGTGGCAGGTGACAGATTCTACTCCCGAGTAGATGAATGCGGTTGTAGGGGCTAGGCTAATTAGGAATGCGGTTTTAACAGCGCGGGTGGTGGCTTGTGGGGTGTTTTTAAAGTTTTTAAATAGAAATGGCAGGATGATTGGGGTTAGGAGGATTGTCAGCGTGAGTAGTGTGAGGGAGTTGATTAGTAGTGTGGGGTTCACTATTTTTACTTGGATTTGCACCAAGATGGGTGGTTCCTAAGACCAGTGGATTGCTGTTATCCTTTAAAAGTAAGGGGGCTGAGGTTTTAGGCTCAGATGTAAGAGTTAGCAGCTCTTGTTGGTTAAACCCTCCCCTCGGCAGGTAAGAAGGTTTGAACTTCTATTCTTAGAATCACAGTCTAATGTTTGGTTTAAACTATACTTGCATGAGGGGATTCCGGAGATCAGTTCGGGTTTGAGGATTAGGAGGAATATTGGGATAATGTGGAGTGTTATGAGCAGGTGTTCTCGCGTGGTTGAGTTTTGCATAGATGTGATGTGGGAGGGGATTGAGCCTCGTTGGGTCATTAGTAGTATGAATAAGGTGTAGGAGGCGGTTAGTAGGGTTGCGATTCCTGTTAGGATGATCGTGAAGGCAGATCAGTTGAATAAGGTGATTATAATGGTTAGCTCTGCTATGAGGTTTGTTGTTGGGGGTAAGGCTATGTTTGTTAGATTGGCCAGCAATCATCAGGTAGCTATGAGTGGTAGGAGAGGTTGTAGGCCTCGTGTGAGTAGTAGAATTCGGCTGTGCGTACGTTCATAGTTTGTGTTGGCTAGGCAGAATAGTATGGAGGAAGTTAGTCCATGGGAAATTATTAGGATCATTGCCCCTGAGAATGATCAGTGGGTTTGGATTATTCCTGCGGCGATAACTAGGCCTATGTGGCTAACGGATGAATAAGCGATTAGTGATTTTAGGTCTGTCTGTCGTAGGCAGATTGAGCTAGTCATTAGGGCGCCTCATAGGGCCAGGGTTAGGAAGGGGTAGTGCAGGAGGTTGGACAGTGGGCCCATAAATAGAGTGACTCGTATAATTCCGTATCCTCCTAGCTTTAGTAGTAGGGCGGCGAGGAGTATTGAGCCTGCGATGGGTGCTTCTACGTGGGCTTTTGGCAGTCAGAGGTGTAGGCCGTATAGTGGGGCTTTTACTATGAATGCTATGAGCAGTGCTAGACCTGATAGTATTCCTGTCCATGAGGTGGATAGGGTTGGGTGGGTTAGTTGTAGGGTTGGCAGGTGCAGGGTGCCAATTTTCACGTATAGGTGTATGATTGTGATTAGCAGGGGTAGAGAGCTTACTGGCGTGTAGAATAGCAGGTAGATGCCAGCGCTTAGGCGTTCTGGTTGGTTCCCCCATCGGGTGATTAAGATTAGGGTGGGAATGAGGGTTGCTTCAAATGAGATGTAAAATAGTGCTAGTTCTGTGGTGGAAAAGGCTAGTAGGATGAATGGCTGGACTGCGACTAAGGTTGAGATAAAGATTCGTTTGCGTTGTAGGGGTTCTTGTTGCAGGTGGTTTTGGCTTGCTATGATTATGAGTGGGAGTAGTCAGCAGGATAGTACTAGGAGGGGGGATGAGATTTGGTCAATTCCTGTTCAGTTGGATAAAAATTTGTAGGGGTAGTAGGTTGGGATTAATCACTGTAGGCTTAGGGCAGCGATTAGGAGGCTGTATAAGGTGGTGTTAGTCCATAGAAATTTTGGTGGAGACAGCAGGGCTGTTGGAAGAAGTATGATTGTGGGTAGGATGATTTTTAGCATTGCAGGAGGTTTAGGTTGTGTAGATGGTCGGAGCCATGTGTGCGGGTGGAGGCTACTAGGATGGCCAGGCCTGTGCCCGCCTCACACGCTGAGAAGGTTAGCATGAGAATTGGTACCATGGTGAATGAGGAGACTTGGTTTTCGATGGATCATATTGATAGGCCTACGAATATCGATAATATTATGCTTTCAAGGCATAGTAGGGCGGATACTAGGTGGGTTCGGTGGAAGGCTAGTCCTAGTCCGCTGAAAATGAAGGCTGAGTAGAAGCTTAAATGTAGGGGCGACATAAGAAAGTTACAGGGTTGGCTGTAATCTGCTGGGTCGAAACCAGCTATCTTTTTGGTTAGACTAACTTTCTGTTATTCTGCTCATTCTAGGCCCCCTTGAATTCACTCGTAGGCCAGTCCGAGTGTTAGGAGAAGGAGGATCACTACAGTTCAGGTGAGGGTCATTAGGGGGGATTGGAGTTGGACGGCTCATGGCAGGGGGAGTAGGAGGGCGATTTCTAGGTCGAATAGGACGAACAGGATGGCTACTGAGGAAGAATCGGACTGAGAATGGTAATCGAGCAGATCCAAGTGGGTCGAATCCACATTCGTACGGTGAGAGTTTCTCTGAGTCGGGGTTTATTTGGGCGAGTCAGAAGTTTAATGCGGTTAGGGCGGCGCTTAGGATTGATGATAGGGCGAATATGAACATGAGTGCGTTCATTGCTCTCCTCTGGGTTTATACCAGATTCTAGAGATTGGAAGTCAATTGTAATTAATATACTAGAAGAGCAAGATCCTCATCAGTAGATGGTTATGTAGAGGAATAGTCAGATGACGTCTACGAAGTGTCAGTATCAGGCTGCTGCCTCGAATCCGAAGTGGTGGTCTGATGTAAAGTGGAACTTGATCAGTCGGAAGAGGCAGACGGTCAGGAAGGAGGATCCGATGATTACGTGGAGTCCGTGGAATCCAGTGGCAACGAAGAAGGTAGATCCGTAGACGCTATCGGCGATTGAGAATGGGGCTTCGTGGTATTCTATTGCTTGTAGGGCTGTGAAGTAGAATCCCAGGAGGATCGTTAGGGTTAGGGCGTGGATGGCGTGTTTTCGGTTTCCTTCTGTGATGCTGTGATGGGCTCACGTTACGGTAACGCCTGAGGCTAGTAGGATGGCTGTGTTTAGTAGGGGGACTTCTATCGGGTTGAGTGGTTTAATTCCTGTTGGGGGTCATTGGCCTCCTAGTTCTGGGGTTGGGGCCAGGCTCGAGTGGAAGAACGCTCAGAAGAACCCTAAGAAGAAGAATGCTTCGGATGTGATGAAAAGGATTATGCCGTATCGTAGGCCTTTTTGGACTGTGGGAGTGTGATGGCCTTGGAAGGTGCTTTCTCGTACAATGTCTCGTCATCATTGGAGTATTACTAGGAGTATTGAGATGAGGCCTAGGGTTAGTAGTATGGATGAGTTGTAGTGGAATCACATGATTAATCCTGAGGTTGTGAGTAGGGCGGCGGCTGCCCCGAAGATTGGTCAAGGGCTTGGGTCAACTATGTGGTATGAGTGTGCTTGGTGTGCCATTAGATGTTTTCTTGTAAGTATAGGCTTAGAAGGAGCACGAAGACGTAGGCCTGGATTATGGCTACTGCTACTTCTAGGATGTAACCTGCTTATAAGATAGTCCGTATATAATGTATATTACTGGTACTATAGTATGTATGTATATGGGGTATATAAATTTATGCACGAATATGCATAACCAAATACCCCCGCCTCGGGGGGGGAGGGGGGGGGGGTTAAGCATAATGGCATAGATGGGGTAGAATTATTGGGGGCTTGCGGTTAGTTCCTGTAGTTGAGAACAATGGCGGCTTTTCGAGCCGCAGGCCTCGGGTAGTGTCCGGGCAGGAATAATGACTTATTTTATGTTTTTTTTAGGGATTTGCTTTGCGGTGGGTGTTTTGGGTGTGGCGTCGAATCCTTCGCCGTATTATGGGGTTGTTGGTTTGGTGTTAGCGTCTGTGGCGGGGTGCGGGTGGTTGCTGGGCCTTGGGGTTTCGTTCGTGGCTTTAGTGCTGTTTATGGTGTATTTGGGGGGTATGCTGGTGGTGTTTGTTTATTCAGTAGCTTTAGCAGCGGAGCCTTTCCCTGGGGCTTGGGGGGATTGACGGGTGATTGGATGTGCAGTAGCGTTTGTGGCAATTGTTTTTGGGGGGTTGGTGTTTGGGGGGTTTATGGGGGCTTGGAAGTTCGGGGTTTCTACTGTGAATAATGTTGGGGTGTTTGTTGTTCGGTCGGATTTTAGTGGAGTTTCCATGTTTTATTCACATGGGGCAGGGATGTTTTTAGTGGCGGGTTGGGGGCTGTTGTTGACTTTGTTTGTTGTATTGGAGCTTGTGCGGGGGTTGTCGCGGGGTGCTATTCGGGCGGTTTAGGGGTTAGGGTCAGAGAATAGTTTATTGAAAATGCCAGCTTTGGGAGCTGGAGATAAAGGTTTGAGTCCTTTTTTTCTGAGTTTGGGGTACTCTAAGAAGTGGTAAGTCTTCAATCTTTGGTTTACAAGACCAATGTTTTTATAAACTATTAGAGTATTTAGCAGTTGAGTATTTTGTTTTCTAGGGCGCTTGCGGCGGGGAGGAGAAATAGGAGGATAGTGAAGTAGGCGATTGAAGCGAGTTGGCCGATGATGATGAATGGGTGTTCGACGGGTTGGCTTCCTACTCATGTTAGGACGAGGAGGTCGGCGACTAGTACTCAGAATAGGAGCTGGGAGAGTGGTCGGAATGTTATTGCTCGTTGTTTTGATTTGTGCAGGAATGGGATTAGGAATAGGATCAGTACGGAGGTGGCCAGTGCTAATACGCCTCCTAGTTTATTTGGGATTGAACGTAGGATGGCGTAGGCGAATAGGAAGTATCATTCTGGCTTGATGTGTGGTGGGGTTACTAGCGGGTTTGCTGGGGTGAAGTTTTCTGGGTCTCCCAGGAGGTTAACCGCTCATGCTTCTTTCTTATGAGACGTTAGTAAACCAATTACATAGCCTTGTCAAGACTAAATCACAGGTAAAAATCCTGTACATCTCATGTGGCCAACCACTCCCAACTAGGATTCCAAGACGCCTCATCACCCATCATAGAAGAACTCGTTGAATTCCACGACCACGCCCTAATCGTTGCCCTAGCTATCTGCAGCCTAGTTCTCTACCTTTTAGCCCACATACTAACAGAAAAACTCTCGTCCAATGCTGTAGACGCCCAAGAAGTAGAGCTGATCTGGACAATCCTACCTGCTATCGTCCTGGTACTCCTCGCCCTCCCATCCCTACAAATCCTCTACATAATTGACGAAATCGACGAACCAGACCTCACCCTAAAAGCCATCGGCCACCAATGATACTGAAGCTACGAATACACAGACTTCAAAGACCTATCATTCGACTCCTACATAGTGCCCACCCCAGACTTACCCAACGGCCACTTCCGACTGCTAGAAGTTGACCACCGCGTAGTTATCCCAATAGAATCCCCCATCCGCGTAATCATTACTGCAGGAGACGTACTCCACTCCTGAGCAGTCCCAACGCTCGGAGTTAAAACAGACGCAATCCCAGGCCGACTAAACCAAACTTCATTCATTACCACCCGGCCTGGGATTTTTTACGGACAATGCTCAGAAATTTGCGGGGCTAATCACAGCTACATACCCATTGTAGTAGAATCAACCCCACTCCCACATTTCGAGGCCTGATCGTCCCTTCTATCATCATCCTAATCATTAAGAAGCTATGCAACAGCACTAGCCTTTTAAGCTAGCCAAAGAGGGACTTCCCCCTCCTTAATGATATGCCACAGCTTAACCCCGCACCATGATTTTCAATCATAATTATAACCTGATTAACCCTAGCACTCCTCATCCAACCAAAACTACTAGCCTTCACCACAACCAACCCCCCATCAAATAAGACCTCCCTCACTACCAAACCCACACCATGATCCTGACCATGAACCTAAGCTTCTTTGACCAATTTTCCAGCCCCAATCTATTCGGCATCCCCTTAATCCTACTATCCCTACTCTTCCCAGCCCTACTATTCCCGTCCCCAAACAACCGATGAATCAACAACCGCCTTTCTACTATCCAAACATGACTCCTTCACCTAATCACAAAACAACTAATAGTCCCACTCAACAAAAATGGCCACAAATGAGCCATAATATTTACATCCCTAATAATCATACTTCTTACAATCAACCTTCTAGGCCTCCTTCCATATACATTCACCCCAACCACCCAACTATCTATGAACATAGCCCTAGCCTTCCCACTATGGCTCGCCACACTACTAACAGGCCTACGAAACCAACCATCAGCCTCTTTAGCCCACCTATTACCCGAAGGTACCCCTACACCCCTAATCCCCGCACTAATCCTGATCGAAACAACCAGCCTACTAATCCGCCCCCTAGCCCTCGGAGTCCGCCTTACAGCCAACCTTACAGCAGGACACTTACTCATCCAACTCATCTCTACAGCCTCCATTGCATTAATACCCACCCTTCCTGCAGTATCCATCCTAACAATAATCATCCTACTACTCCTAACCATCCTAGAAGTAGCAGTAGCCATAATCCAGGCCTACGTCTTCGTGCTCCTTCTAAGCCTATACTTACAAGAAAACATCTAATGGCACACCAAGCACACTCATACCACATAGTTGACCCAAGCCCTTGACCAATCTTCGGGGCAGCCGCCGCCCTACTCACAACCTCAGGATTAATCATGTGATTCCACTACAACTCATCCATACTACTAACCCTAGGCCTCATCTCAATACTCCTAGTAATACTCCAATGATGACGAGACATTGTACGAGAAAGCACCTTCCAAGGCCATCACACTCCCACAGTCCAAAAAGGCCTACGATACGGCATAATCCTTTTCATCACATCCGAAGCATTCTTCTTCTTAGGGTTCTTCTGAGCGTTCTTCCACTCGAGCCTGGCCCCAACCCCAGAACTAGGAGGCCAACGACCCCCAACAGGAATTAAACCACTCAACCCGATAGAAGTCCCCCTACTAAACACAGCCATCCTACTAGCCTCAGGCGTTACCGTAACGTGAGCCCATCACAGCATCACAGAAGGAAACCGAAAACACGCCATCCACGCCCTAACCCTAACGATCCTCCTGGGATTCTACTTCACAGCCCTACAAGCAATAGAATACCACGAAGCCCCATTCTCAATCGCCGATAGCGTCTACGGATCTACCTTCTTCGTTGCCACTGGATTCCACGGACTCCACGTAATCATCGGATCCTCCTTCCTGACCGTCTGCCTCTTCCGACTGATCAAGTTCCACTTTACATCAGACCACCACTTCGGATTCGAGGCAGCAGCCTGATACTGACACTTCGTAGACGTCATCTGACTATTCCTCTACATAACCATCTACTGATGAGGATCTTGCTCTTCTAGTATATTAATTACAATTGACTTCCAATCTCTAGAATCTGGTATAAACCCAGAGGAGAGCAATGAACGCACTCATGTTCATATTCGCCCTATCATCAATCCTAAGCGCCGCCCTAACCGCATTAAACTTCTGACTCGCCCAAATAAACCCCGACTCAGAGAAACTCTCACCGTACGAATGTGGATTCGACCCACTTGGATCTGCTCGATTACCATTCTCAGTCCGATTCTTCCTCAGTAGCCATCCTGTTCGTCCTATTCGACCTAGAAATCGCCCTCCTACTCCCCCTGCCATGAGCCGTCCAACTCCAATCCCCCCTAATGACCCTCACCTGAACTGTAGTGATCCTCCTTCTCCTAACACTCGGACTGGCCTACGAGTGAATTCAAGGGGGCCTAGAATGAGCAGAATAACAGAAAGTTAGTCTAACCAAAAAGATAGCTGGTTTCGACCCAGCAGATTACAGCCAACCCTGTAACTTTCTTATGTCGCCCCTACATTTAAGCTTCTACTCAGCCTTCATTTTCAGCGGACTAGGACTAGCCTTCCACCGAACCCACCTAGTATCCGCCCTACTATGCCTTGAAAGCATAATATTATCGATATTCGTAGGCCTATCAATATGATCCATCGAAAACCAAGTCTCCTCATTCACCATGGTACCAATTCTCATGCTAACCTTCTCAGCGTGTGAGGCGGGCACAGGCCTGGCCATCCTAGTAGCCTCCACCCGCACACATGGCTCCGACCATCTACACAACCTAAACCTCCTGCAATGCTAAAAATCATCCTACCCACAATCATACTTCTTCCAACAGCCCTGCTCTCTCCACCAAAATTTCTATGGACTAACACCACCTTATACAGCCTCCTAATCGCTGCCCTAAGCCTACAGTGATTAATCCCAACCTACTACCCCTACAAATTTTTATCCAACTGAACAGGAATTGACCAAATCTCATCCCCCCTCCTAGTACTATCCTGCTGACTACTCCCACTCATAATCATAGCAAGCCAAAACCACCTGCAACAAGAACCCCTACAACGCAAACGAATCTTTATCTCAACCTTAGTCGCAGTCCAGCCATTCATCCTACTAGCCTTTTCCACCACAGAACTAGCACTATTTTACATCTCATTTGAAGCAACCCTCATTCCCACCCTAATCTTAATCACCCGATGGGGGAACCAACCAGAACGCCTAAGCGCTGGCATCTACCTGCTATTCTACACGCCAGTAAGCTCTCTACCCCTGCTAATCACAATCATACACCTATACGTGAAAATTGGCACCCTGCACCTGCCAACCCTACAACTAACCCACCCAACCCTATCCACCTCATGGACAGGAATACTATCAGGTCTAGCACTGCTCATAGCATTCATAGTAAAAGCCCCACTATACGGCCTACACCTCTGACTGCCAAAAGCCCACGTAGAAGCACCCATCGCAGGCTCAATACTCCTCGCCGCCCTACTACTAAAGCTAGGAGGATACGGAATTATACGAGTCACTCTATTTATGGGCCCACTGTCCAACCTCCTGCACTACCCCTTCCTAACCCTGGCCCTATGAGGCGCCCTAATGACTAGCTCAATCTGCCTACGACAGACAGACCTAAAATCACTAATCGCTTATTCATCCGTTAGCCACATAGGCCTAGTTATCGCCGCAGGAATAATCCAAACCCACTGATCATTCTCAGGGGCAATGATCCTAATAATTTCCCATGGACTAACTTCCTCCATACTATTCTGCCTAGCCAACACAAACTATGAACGTACGCACAGCCGAATTCTACTACTCACACGAGGCCTACAACCTCTCCTACCACTCATAGCTACCTGATGATTGCTGGCCAATCTAACAAACATAGCCTTACCCCCAACAACAAACCTCATAGCAGAGCTAACCATTATAATCACCTTATTCAACTGATCTGCCTTCACGATCATCCTAACAGGAATCGCAACCCTACTAACCGCCTCCTACACCTTATTCATACTACTAATGACCCAACGAGGCTCAATCCCCTCCCACATCACATCTATGCAAAACTCAACCACGCGAGAACACCTGCTCATAACACTCCACATTATCCCAATATTCCTCCTAATCCTCAAACCCGAACTGATCTCCGGAATCCCCTCATGCAAGTATAGTTTAAACCAAACATTAGACTGTGATTCTAAGAATAGAAGTTCAAACCTTCTTACCTGCCGAGGGGAGGGTTTAACCAACAAGAGCTGCTAACTCTTACATCTGAGCCTAAAACCTCAGCCCCCTTACTTTTAAAGGATAACAGCAATCCACTGGTCTTAGGAACCACCCATCTTGGTGCAAATCCAAGTAAAAATAGTGAACCCCACACTACTAATCAACTCCCTCACACTACTCACGCTGACAATCCTCCTAACCCCAATCATCCTGCCATTTCTATTTAAAAACTTTAAAAACACCCCACAAGCCACCACCCGCGCTGTTAAAACCGCATTCCTAATTAGCCTAGCCCCTACAACCGCATTCATCTACTCGGGAGTAGAATCTGTCACCTGCCACTGGGAGTGAAAATTCATTATAAACTTTAAAATCCCCCTGAGCCTAAAAATAGACCAATACTCAATAACATTTCTTCCAATCGCCCTATTTGTAACATGATCAATCCTACAATTCGCCATATGATACATGGCCTCAGAGCCATACGTAACAAAATTTTTCACCTACCTACTGACATTCCTAGTCGCCATACTCCTCCTAACAACCGCAAACAACATATTCCTCCTATTCGTAGGCTGGGAAGGAGTACGAATCATGTCCTTCCTTCTCATCGGCTGATGACAAGGCCGAGCAGATGCCAACACCGCCGCCCTACGAGCCGTAATCTACAACCGAATCGGAGACATCGGACTGATCCTGAGCATAGCATGACTAGCTTCAACATTCAACACCTGAGAGATCCAACAAGCCGTACACCCCCACCAAACCCCAATCCTCCCCCTCATAGGATTAATCCTCGCAGCCGCAGGAAAATCCGCCCAATTTGGACTCCACCCATGACTGCCCGCAGCAATAGAAGGCCCCACCCCAGTATCAGCCCTACTGCACTCCAGTACCATAGTAGTAGCCGGAATCTTCCTGCTCATCCGCATGCACCCCCTGCTAGCCACCAACCAGACAGCCCTAACTGCCTGCCTATGCCTAGGTGCTCTATCAACCCTATTCGCTGCCACATGCGCCCTAACCCAAAATGACATCAAAAAAATCATTGCTTTCTCAACATCCAGCCAACTAGGACTAATAATAGTCACTATCGGACTAAACCTCCCACAACTAGCCTTCCTACACATCTCAACCCATGCCTTCTTTAAAGCCATACTATTCCTATGCTCAGGGTCTATCATCCACAACCTAAACGGAGAACAAGATATCCGAAAGATAGGAGGCCTACAGAAAATACTCCCAGTCACTACTTCCTGCCTAACCATCGGAAACCTGGCGCTGATAGGAACCCCATTCCTAGCCGGATTCTACTCAAAAGACCTCATCATCGAAAGCTTAAACACATCATACCTAAATACTTGAGCCCTACTCCTAACCCTTATAGCCACAGCATTCACCGCAACCTACAGCATCCGCATAACCATCCTAGTCCAAGCTGGACAAACCCGAATCCCCCCAATAGTATCAATAAACGAAAACAACCCACTAATCACCGCCCCCCTAACCCGACTCGCCCTAGGCAGCATTACAGCAGGAATAATCATTACCTCTTTCATCACACCAACCAAAACCCCCCCAATAACCATACCCCTTATCACCAAAACCGCTGCCATCCTCATAACAATCCTAGGAATCATCCTAGGCCCCTCATGTACAGGGCCACACCCCTCTAACGGCGCAAGCTTACATAGAAACATTATTAACAGACCTAGACAGATACAAAAACCCCTACAAGACCACGTATTAACTAACCCTGTTAACCCGACTCAGGAGCGCCTATAAGAGCGATTAAAATCTGTGAAAGGAACTCGGCAAATTAATAAGGCCCGACTGTTTACCAAAAACATAGCCTTCAGCAAATTAAACAAGTATTGAAGGTGATGCCTGCCCGGTGACTTAGGTTTAACGGCCGCGGTATCCTAACCGTGCAAAGATAGCGCAATCAATTGTCCCATAAATCGAGACTTGTATGAATGGCTAAACGAGGTCTTAACTGTCTCTCACAGATAATCAGTGAAATTGATCTCCCCGTGCAAAAGCGGGGATGTGAACATAAGACGAGAAGACCCTGTGGAACTTAAAAATCAACGACCACCGCGAATCCTCAATCAACCCCACTGGGGCCACTACCATCGCAGAGCCTGGTCGATATTTTTCGGTTGGGGCGACCTTGGAGGAGAACAAATCCTCCAAAAACAAGACCATACCTCTTTACCTAGAGCTACCCCTCAAAGTGCTAACAGTGACCAGACCCAATATAATTGATTAATGGACCAAGCTACCCCAGGGATAACAGCGCAATCCCCCTCAAGAGCCCATATCGACAGGGGGGTTTACGACCTCGATGTTGGATCAGGACATCCTAATGGTGCAGCCGCTATTAAGGGTTCGTTTGTTCAACGATTAACAGTCCTACGTGATCTGAGTTCAGACCGGAGCAATCCAGGTCGGTTTCTATCTATGACACACTCTCCCCAGTACGAAAGGACCGGGAAAGTGGGGCCAATACCACAAGCACGCCCCCCCCCCTCTAAGCAGTGAAACCAACTAAACCGTGAAGAGGGCCTTCCCCCACCACTTTCAATCCTAGAAAAGGACCAGCTAGAGTGGCAGAGCCCGGCAAGTGCAGAAGGCTTAAGCCCTTTCCCCAGAGGTTCAAATCCTCTCCCTAGCTTCACCCATGATTCAAATAACAACACTAAGCTGCCTCGTTATATCCCTCCTATACATCATCCCAATCCTGATTGCCGTAGCCTTCCTAACCCTAGTAGAACGGAAAATCCTAAGCTACATACAATCCCGCAAAGGCCCTAACGTTGTCGGGCCTTTTGGCCTACTTCAACCATTTGCGGACGGACTGAAACTATTTACCAAAGAGCCCATCCGACCCTCTACCTCTTCCCCACTTCTATTCATTCTGATACCAATACTAGCCCTTGTCCTAGCCCTCACCACTTGAGCACCACTACCACTCCCATTTCCCCTAGCAGATCTAAACCTCGGAGTTCTCTTCCTAATAGCCATGTCAAGCCTAGCCGTCTACTCAGTCCTATGATCAGGCTGAGCCTCGAACTCAAAATACGCACTAATCGGAGCCCTACGGGCAGTAGCACAGACCATTTCATACGAAGTGACACTGGCCATAATCCTGCTATCAATAATCATACTAAGCGGAAGCTACACACTCAGCTCCTTTGCCGTCGCACAGGAGCCTCTATACTTCATTTTCTCCTCATGACCCCTAGCATTAATATGATACGTATCCACCCTAGCAGAGACAAACCGAGCTCCTTTTGACCTCACAGAGGGTGAATCTGAGCTAGTCTCAGGGTTTAACGTTGAATACGCCGCAGGACCCTTCGCCTTATTCTTCCTAGCTGAATATGCGAACATTATGCTAATAAATACACTTACAGCCATCATATTCCTAAACCCAAGCGCCCTAGGGCCACCCACAGAACTATTCCCCGTCATCCTAGCCACAAAAGTCCTCCTACTATCTTCTGGTTTCTTATGGGTCCGAGCTTCATACCCACGATTCCGATATGACCAACTAATGCACCTACTATGAAAAAACTTCCTACCCCTCACACTAGCTCTGTGCCTCTGACACATCAGCATACCTATCTGCTATGCAGGCCTACCTCCTTACATAAGGAAATGTGCCTGAACTACAAAGGGTCACTATGATAAAGTGAACATAGAGGTATAACAGCCCTCTCATTTCCTGTTGACCTTAGAAAAGTAGGAATTGAACCCACACAAGAGAAATCAAAATTCTCCATACTTCCCTTATATTATTTTCTAGTAGAGTCAGCTAATCAAGCTATCGGGCCCATACCCCGAAAATGATGGTTTAACCCCCTCCTCTACTAATGAACCCTTACGCGACCCCAATCATAACCTTCAGCCTCATCTTGGGCACCACAATCACAATTTCCAGCAACCACTGAGTTCTGGCCTGGACAGGACTGGAGATCAACACACTAGCCATCATTCCCCTAATTGCCAAATCCCACCACCCACGAGCAGTAGAAGCCGCAACGAAATACTTCCTAACCCAAGCAGCTGCTTCCGCCCTGGTCCTATTCTCTAGCATAACCAATGCCTGAGTCACCGGCCAATGAGACATCACACAAATAAACCACCCAACCTCCTGTCTACTACTGACAGCAGCAATCGCTATTAAACTGGGCCTAGTGCCATTTCACTTCTGATTCCCAGAAGTACTACAAGGATCGCCACTAATAACAGCCCTGCTACTCTCGACCCTCATAAAATTCCCCCCACTAACCCTGCTCCTACTAACATCCAAATCCCTCGACCCAGCTCTACTCACCGCCATGGCCCTAGCCTCAACAGCACTAGGAGGCTGAATAGGACTGAACCAAACACAAACACGCAAAATCCTAGCCTTCTCGTCCATCTCCCACTTAGGCTGAATCACCATCATCCTAGTTTACAGCCCCAAATTGGCCTTACTTACCTTCTACCTATACACAATCATAACATCAGCCGTATTCCTAGCCCTTAACAAAATCAAAGCCCTTAACCTATCCATGATCACAACCTCATGAACAAAAACCCCAGTGCTAAACGCCACCCTAATACTAGTACTTTTATCCCTAGCAGGCCTCCCCCCATTAACAGGCTTTATACCAAAGTGACTTATCATCCAAGAACTAACTAAACAGGAAATAACACCAGCAGCCATGGCAATTGCCATGCTATCACTGCTCAGCCTCTTCTTCTACCTACGCCTCGCATACCACTCAACAATTACCCTTCCCCCCAACTCCTCTAACCACATAAAACAATGATACACTAGCAAAGCCCCAAGCACACCTACTGCGGTCCTTGCCTCACTATCAATCCTCTTACTTCCCCTGTCCCCAATAATACATGCCATTGTCTAGAAACTTAGGATAACACCCCAAACCGAAGGCCTTCAAAGCCTTAAATAAGAGTTAAACCCTCTTAGTTTCTGCACATTAAGACTTACAGAATATTAACCTGTATCTTCTGAATGCAAGTCAGACGCTTTAATTAAGCTAAAGCCTCCCTAGACAGATGGGCTTCGATCCCACAAAACTCTAGTTAACAGCTAAATGCCTAAACCAATTGGCTTCTGCCTACAAAGACCCTGACGCACCCTAGTGCGCATCGATGAGCTTGCAACTCAACATGAATTTCACTACAGAGCCGATAAGAAGAGGAATTAAACCTCTGTAAAAAGGACTACAGCCTAACGCTTCAACACTCAGCCATCTTACCCGTCACCTTCATCAACCGATGACTATTTTCCACTAACCATAAGGATATTGGCACCCTGTACCTCATCTTCGGGGCATGAGCAGGAATAGTCGGCACCGCACTCAGCCTATTAATCCGCGCAGAACTAGGACAACCAGGAACTCTCCTAGGCGACGACCAAATTTACAATGTAATCGTTACCGCTCACGCCTTTGTAATAAGCTTCTTTATAGTCATACCCATCATGATCGGAGGATTCGGCAACTGATTAGTCCCCCTCATAATCGGTGCCCCCGACATAGCATTCCCGCGAATAAACAACATAAGCTTTTGACTCCTCCCCCCATCATTCCTCCTACTACTAGCCTCATCCACTGTAGAAGCTGGCGCCGGCACAGGCTGAACTGTCTACCCTCCCCTAGCAGGTGACCTTGCCCACGCCGGAGCTTCAGTAGACCTGGCTATCTTCTCACTCCACTTAGCCGGTATCTCCTCCATCCTTGGGGCCATCAACTTTATCACCACAGCCATCAACATAAAACCCCCCGCACTCTCACAATACCAAACCCCACTATTTGTCTGATCCGTACTAATTACCGCCATCCTACTCCTTCTATCACTCCCCGTACTCGCCGCTGGTATTACAATATTACTAACTGATCGAAACCTAAACACCACATTCTTCGACCCCGCTGGAGGAGGAGACCCAATCCTGTACCAACACCTATTCTGATTCTTCGGACACCCAGAAGTCTATATTCTGATCCTACCGGGGTTCGGAATCATCTCACACGTAGTCACGTACTACTCAGGCAAAAAGGAGCCCTTCGGCTACATGGGAATAGTCTGAGCCATACTATCCATCGGCTTCCTAGGATTCATCGTCTGAGCTCACCACATGTTTACAGTAGGAATAGACGTTGATACCCGAGCCTACTTTACATCAGCCACTATAATCATTGCCATCCCTACCGGAATCAAAGTATTTAGCTGACTAGCCACCCTGCACGGAGGAACAATCAAATGAGACCCCCCCCAATACTATGAGCTCTAGGATTTATCTTCCTATTTACCATCGGAGGATTAACAGGAATCGTTCTTGCAAACTCTTCCCTAGACATCGCCCTGCACGACACGTACTACGTAGTTGCCCACTTCCACTACGTCCTATCCATAGGCGCCGTCTTTGCCATTCTAGCAGGATTTACTCACTGATTCCCACTACTCACTGGGTTTACCCTACACCAAACATGAGCAAAAGCCCACTTCGGGGTAATATTTACAGGAGTAAACCTAACGTTCTTCCCCCAGCACTTCCTAGGCCTAGCAGGAATACCCCGACGATACTCGGACTATCCCGACGCCTACACACTATGAAACACCATTTCCTCCATCGGCTCCCTAATCTCAATAGTAGCCGTAATCATACTAATATTCATCATCTGAGAAACCTTTTCGGCCAAACGAAAAGTCCTACAACCAGAACTAACTACCACAAACGTTGAATGAATCCACGGCTGCCCTCCCCCATACCATACTTTCGAGGAACCGGCCTTCGTCCAAGTACAAGAAAGGAAGGAATCGAACCCTCACATGCTGGTTTCAAGCCAACTGCATTAACCGCTCATGCTTCTTTCTTATGAGACGTTAGTAAACCAATTACATAGCCTTGTCAAGACTAAATCACAGGTAAAAATCCTGTACATCTCATGTGGCCAACCACTCCCAACTAGGATTCCAAGACGCCTCATCACCCATCATAGAAGAACTCGTTGAATTCCACGACCACGCCCTAATCGTTGCCCTAGCTATCTGCAGCCTAGTTCTCTACCTTTTAGCCCACATACTAACAGAAAAACTCTCGTCCAATGCTGTAGACGCCCAAGAAGTAGAGCTGATCTGGACAATCCTACCTGCTATCGTCCTGGTACTCCTCGCCCTCCCATCCCTACAAATCCTCTACATAATGGACGAAATCGACGAACCAGACCTCACCCTAAAAGCCATCGGCCACCAATGATACTGAAGCTACGAATACACAGACTTCAAAGACCTATCATTCGACTCCTACATAGTGCCCACCCCAGACTTACCCAACGGCCACTTCCGACTGCTAGAAGTTGACCACCGCGTAGTTATCCCAATAGAATCCCCCATCCGCGTAATCATTACTGCAGGAGACGTACTCCACTCCTGAGCAGTCCCAACGCTCGGAGTTAAAACAGACGCAATCCCAGGCCGACTAAACCAAACTTCATTCATTACCACCCGGCCTGGGATTTTTTACGGACAATGCTCAGAAATTTGCGGGGCTAATCACAGCTACATACCCATTGTAGTAGAATCAACCCCACTCCCACATTTCGAGGCCTGATCGTCCCTTCTATCATCATCCTAATCATTAAGAAGCTATGCAACAGCACTCGCCTTTTAAGCTAGCCAAAGAGGGACTTCCCCCTCCTTAATGATATGCCACAGCTTAACCCCGCACCATGATTTTCAATCATAATTATAACCTGATTAACCCTAGCACTCCTCATCCAACCAAAACTACTAGCCTTCACCACAACCAACCCCCCATCAAATAAGACCTCCCTCACTACCAAACCCACACCATGATCCTGACCATGAACCTAAGCTTCTTTGACCAATTTTCCAGCCCCAATCTATTCGGCATCCCCTTAATCCTACTATCCCTACTCTTCCCAGCCCTACTATTCCCGTCCCCAAACAACCGATGAATCAACAACCGCCTTTCTACTATCCAAACATGACTCCTTCACCTAATCACAAAACAACTAATAGTCCCACTCAACAAAAATGGCCACAAATGAGCCATAATATTTACATCCCTAATAATCATACTTCTTACAATCAACCTTCTAGGCCTCCTTCCATATACATTCACCCCAACCACCCAACTATCTATGAACATAGCCCTAGCCTTCCCACTATGGCTCGCCACACTACTAACAGGCCTACGAAACCAACCATCAGCCTCTTTAGCCCACCTATTACCCGAAGGTACCCCTACACCCCTAATCCCCGCACTAATCCTGATCGAAACAACCAGCCTACTAATCCGCCCCCTAGCCCTCGGAGTCCGCCTTACAGCCAACCTTACAGCAGGACACTTACTCATCCAACTCATCTCTACAGCCTCCATTGCATTAATACCCACCCTTCCTGCAGTATCCATCCTAACAATAATCATCCTACTACTCCTAACCATCCTAGAAGTAGCAGTAGCCATAATCCAGGCCTACGTCTTCGTGCTCCTTCTAAGCCTATACTTACAAGAAAACATCTAATGGCACACCAAGCACACTCATACCACATAGTTGACCCAAGCCCTTGACCAATCTTCGGGGCAGCCGCCGCCCTACTCACAACCTCAGGATTAATCATGTGATTCCACTACAACTCATCCATACTACTAACCCTAGGCCTCATCTCAATACTCCTAGTAATACTCCAATGATGACGAGACATTGTACGAGAAAGCACCTTCCAAGGCCATCACACTCCCACAGTCCAAAAAGGCCTACGATACGGCATAATCCTTTTCATCACATCCGAAGCATTCTTCTTCTTAGGGTTCTTCTGAGCGTTCTTCCACTCGAGCCTGGCCCCAACCCCAGAACTAGGAGGCCAATGACCCCCAACAGGAATTAAACCACTCAACCCGATAGAAGTCCCCCTACTAAACACAGCCATCCTACTAGCCTCAGGCGTTACCGTAACGTGAGCCCATCACAGCATCACAGAAGGAAACCGAAAACACGCCATCCACGCCCTAACCCTAACGATCCTCCTGGGATTCTACTTCACAGCCCTACAAGCAATAGAATACCACGAAGCCCCATTCTCAATCGCCGATAGCGTCTACGGATCTACCTTCTTCGTTGCCACTGGATTCCACGGACTCCACGTAATCATCGGATCCTCCTTCCTGACCGTCTGCCTCTTCCGACTGATCAAGTTCCACTTTACATCAGACCACCACTTCGGATTCGAGGCAGCAGCCTGATACTGACACTTTGTAGACATCATCTGACTATTCCTCTACATAACCATCTACTGATGAGGATCTTGCTCTTCTAGTATATTAATTACAATTGACTTCCAATCTCTAGAATCTGGTATAAACCCAGTTGAGAGCAATGAACGCACTCATGTTCATATTCGCCCTATCATCAATCCTAAGCGCCGCCCTAACCGCATTAAACTTCTGACTCGCCCAAATAAACCCCGACTCAGAGAAACTCTCACCGTACGAATGTGGATTCGACCCACTTGGATCTGCTCGATTACCATTCTCAGTCCGATTCTTCCTCAGTAGCCATCCTGTTCGTCCTATTCGACCTAGAAATCGCCCTCCTACTCCCCCTGCCATGAGCCGTCCAACTCCAATCCCCCCTAATGACCCTCACCTGAACTGTAGTGATCCTCCTTCTCCTAACACTCGGACTGGCCTACGAGTGAATTCAAGGGGGCCTAGAATGAGCAGAATAACAGAAAGTTAGTCTAACCAAAAAGATAGCTGGTTTCGACCCAGCAGATTACAGCCAACCCTGTAACTTTCTTATGTCGCCCCTACATTTAAGCTTCTACTCAGCCTTCATTTTCAGCGGACTAGGACTAGCCTTCCACCGAACCCACCTAGTATCCGCCCTACTATGCCTTGAAAGCATAATATTATCGATATTCGTAGGCCTATCAATATGATCCATCGAAAACCAAGTCTCCTCATTCACCATGGTACCAATTCTCATGCTAACCTTCTCAGCGTGTGAGGCGGGCACAGGCCTGGCCATCCTAGTAGCCTCCACCCGCACACATGGCTCCGACCATCTACACAACCTAAACCTCCTGCAATGCTAAAAATCATCCTACCCACAATCATACTTCTTCCAACAGCCCTGCTGTCTCCACCAAAATTTCTATGGACTAACACCACCTTATACAGCCTCCTAATCGCTGCCCTAAGCCTACAGTGATTAATCCCAACCTACTACCCCTACAAATTTTTATCCAACTGAGCAGGAATTGACCAAATCTCATCCCCCCTCCTAGTACTATCCTGCTGACTACTCCCACTCATAATCATAGCAAGCCAAAACCACCTGCAACAAGAACCCCTACAACGCAAACGAATCTTTATCTCAACCTTAGTCGCAGTCCAGCCATTCATCCTACTAGCCTTTTCCACCACAGAACTAGCACTATTTTACATCTCATTTGAAGCAACCCTCATTCCCACCCTAATCTTAATCACCCGATGGGGGAACCAACCAGAACGCCTAAGCGCTGGCATCTACCTGCTATTCTACACGCCAGTAAGCTCTCTACCCCTGCTAATCACAATCATACACCTATACGTGAAAATTGGCACCCTGCACCTGCCAACCCTACAACTAACCCACCCAACCCTATCCACCTCATGGACAGGAATACTATCAGGTCTAGCACTGCTCATAGCATTCATAGTAAAAGCCCCACTATACGGCCTACACCTCTGACTGCCAAAAGCCCACGTAGAAGCACCCATCGCAGGCTCAATACTCCTCGCCGCCCTACTACTAAAGCTAGGAGGATACGGAATTATACGAGTCACTCTATTTATGGGCCCACTGTCCAACCTCCTGCACTACCCCTTCCTAACCCTGGCCCTATGAGGCGCCCTAATGACTAGCTCAATCTGCCTACGACAGACAGACCTAAAATCACTAATCGCTTATTCATCCGTTAGCCACATAGGCCTAGTTATCGCCGCAGGAATAATCCAAACCCACTGATCATTCTCAGGGGCAATGATCCTAATAATTTCCCATGGACTAACTTCCTCCATACTATTCTGCCTAGCCAACACAAACTATGAACGTACGCACAGCCGAATTCTACTACTCACACGAGGCCTACAACCTCTCCTACCACTCATAGCTACCTGATGATTGCTGGCCAATCTAACAAACATAGCCTTACCCCCAACAAGAAACCTCATAGCAGAGCTAACCATTATAATCACCTTATTCAACTGATCTGCCTTCACGATCATCCTAACAGGAATCGCAACCCTACTAACCGCCTCCTACACCTTATTCATACTACTAATGACCCAACGAGGCTCAATCCCCTCCCACATCACATCTATGCAAAACTCAACCACGCGAGAACACCTGCTCATAACACTCCACATTATCCCAATATTCCTCCTAATCCTCAAACCCGAACTGATCTCCGGAATCCCCTCATGCAAGTATAGTTTAAACCAAACATTAGACTGTGATTCTAAGAATAGAAGTTCAAACCTTCTTACCTGCCGAGGGGAGGGTTTAACCAACAAGAGCTGCTAACTCTTACATCTGAGCCTAAAACCTCAGCCCCCTTACTTTTAAAGGATAACAGCAATCCACTGGTCTTAGGAACCACCCATCTTGGTGCAAATCCAAGTAAAAATAGTGAACCCCACACTACTAATCAACTCCCTCACACTACTCACGCTGACAATCCTCCTAACCCCAATCATCCTGCCATTTCTATTTAAAAACTTTAAAAACACCCCACAAGCCACCACCCGCGCTGTTAAAACCGCATTCCTAATTAGCCTAGCCCCTACAACCGCATTCATCTACTCGGGAGTAGAATCTGTCACCTGCCACTGGGAGTGAAAATTCATTATAAACTTTAAAATCCCCCTGAGCCTAAAAATAGACCAATACTCAATAACATTTCTTCCAATCGCCCTATTTGTAACATGATCAATCCTACAATTCGCCATATGATACATGGCCTCAGAGCCATACGTAACAAAATTTTTCACCTACCTACTGACATTCCTAGTCGCCATACTCCTCCTAACAACCGCAAACAACATATTCCTCCTATTCGTAGGCTGGGAAGGAGTACGAATCATGTCCTTCCTTCTCATCGGCTGATGACAAGGCCGAGCAGATGCCAACACCGCCGCCCTACGAGCCGTAATCTACAACCGAATCGGAGACATCGGACTGATCCTGAGCATAGCATGACTAGCTTCAACATTCAACACCTGAGAGATCCAACAAGCCGTACACCCCCACCAAACCCCAATCCTCCCCCTCATAGGATTAATCCTCGCAGCCGCAGGAAAATCCGCCCAATTTGGACTCCACCCATGACTGCCCGCAGCAATAGAAGGCCCCACCCCAGTATCAGCCCTACTGCACTCCAGTACCATAGTAGTAGCCGGAATCTTCCTGCTCATCCGCATGCACCCCCTGCTAGCCACCAACCAGACAGCCCTAACTGCCTGCCTATGCCTAGGTGCTCTATCAACCCTATTCGCTGCCACATGCGCCCTAACCCAAAATGACATCAAAAAAATCATTGCTTTCTCAACATCCAGCCAACTAGGACTAATAATAGTCACTATCGGACTAAACCTCCCACAACTAGCCTTCCTACACATCTCAACCCATGCCTTCTTTAAAGCCATACTATTCCTATGCTCAGGGTCTATCATCCACAACCTAAACGGAGAACAAGATATCCGAAAGATAGGAGGCCTACAGAAAATACTCCCAGTCACTACTTCCTGCCTAACCATCGGAAACCTGGCGCTGATAGGAACCCCATTCCTAGCCGGATTCTACTCAAAAGACCTCATCATCGAAAGCTTAAACACATCATACCTAAATACTTGAGCCCTACTCCTAACCCTTATAGCCACAGCATTCACCGCAACCTACAGCATCCGCATAACCATCCTAGTCCAAGCTGGACAAACCCGAATCCCCCCAATAGTATCAATAAACGAAAACAACCCACTAATCACCGCCCCCCTAACCCGACTCGCCCTAGGCAGCATTACAGCAGGAATAATCATTACCTCTTTCATCACACCAACCAAAACCCCCCCAATAACCATACCCCTTATCACCAAAACCGCTGCCATCCTCATAACAATCCTAGGAATCATCCTAGGCCCCTCATGTACAGGGCCACACCCCTCTAACGGCGCAAGCTTACATAGAAACATTATTAACAGACCTAGACAGATACAAAAACCCCTACAAGACCACGTATTAACTAACCCTGTTAACCCGACTCAGGAGCGCCTATAAGAGCGATTAAAATCTGTGAAAGGAACTCGGCAAATTAATAAGGCCCGACTGTTTACCAAAAACATAGCCTTCAGCAAATTAAACAAGTATTGAAGGTGATGCCTGCCCGGTGACTTAGGTTTAACGGCCGCGGTATCCTAACCGTGCAAAGATAGCGCAATCAATTGTCCCATAAATCGAGACTTGTATGAATGGCTAAACGAGGTCTTAACTGTCTCTCACAGATAATCAGTGAAATTGATCTCCCCGTGCAAAAGCGGGGATGTGAACATAAGACGAGAAGACCCTGTGGAACTTAAAAATCAACGACCACCGCGAATCCTCAATCAACCCCACTGGGGCCACTACCATCGCAGAGCCTGGTCGATATTTTTCGGTTGGGGCGACCTTGGAGGAGAACAAATCCTCCAAAAACAAGACCATACCTCTTTACCTAGAGCTACCCCTCAAAGTGCTAACAGTGACCAGACCCAATATAATTGATTAATGGACCAAGCTACCCCAGGGATAACAGCGCAATCCCCCTCAAGAGCCCATATCGACAGGGGGGTTTACGACCTCGATGTTGGATCAGGACATCCTAATGGTGCAGCCGCTATTAAGGGTTCGTTTGTTCAACGATTAACAGTCCTACGTGATCTGAGTTCAGACCGGAGCAATCCAGGTCGGTTTCTATCTATGACACACTCTCCCCAGTACGAAAGGACCGGGAAAGTGGGGCCAATACCACAAGCACGCCCCCCCCCCTCTAAGCAGTGAAACCAACTAAACCGTGAAGAGGGCCTTCCCCCACCACTTTCAATCCTAGAAAAGGACCAGCTAGAGTGGCAGAGCCCGGCAAGTGCAGAAGGCTTAAGCCCTTTCCCCAGAGGTTCAAATCCTCTCCCTAGCTTCACCCATGATTCAAATAACAACACTAAGCTGCCTCGTTATATCCCTCCTATACATCATCCCAATCCTGATTGCCGTAGCCTTCCTAACCCTAGTAGAACGGAAAATCCTAAGCTACATACAATCCCGCAAAGGCCCTAACGTTGTCGGGCCTTTTGGCCTACTTCAACCATTTGCGGACGGACTGAAACTATTTACCAAAGAGCCCATCCGACCCTCTACCTCTTCCCCACTTCTATTCATTCTGATACCAATACTAGCCCTTGTCCTAGCCCTCACCACTTGAGCACCACTACCACTCCCATTTCCCCTAGCAGATCTAAACCTCGGAGTTCTCTTCCTAATAGCCATGTCAAGCCTAGCCGTCTACTCAGTCCTATGATCAGGCTGAGCCTCGAACTCAAAATACGCACTAATCGGAGCCCTACGGGCAGTAGCACAGACCATTTCATACGAAGTGACACTGGCCATAATCCTGCTATCAATAATCATACTAAGCGGAAGCTACACACTCAGCTCCTTTGCCGTCGCACAGGAGCCTCTATACTTCATTTTCTCCTCATGACCCCTAGCATTAATATGATACGTATCCACCCTAGCAGAGACAAACCGAGCTCCTTTTGACCTCACAGAGGGTGAATCTGAGCTAGTCTCAGGGTTTAACGTTGAATACGCCGCAGGACCCTTCGCCTTATTCTTCCTAGCTGAATATGCGAACATTATGCTAATAAATACACTTACAGCCATCATATTCCTAAACCCAAGCGCCCTAGGGCCACCCACAGAACTATTCCCCGTCATCCTAGCCACAAAAGTCCTCCTACTATCTTCTGGTTTCTTATGGGTCCGAGCTTCATACCCACGATTCCGATATGACCAACTAATGCACCTACTATGAAAAAACTTCCTACCCCTCACACTAGCTCTGTGCCTCTGACACATCAGCATACCTATCTGCTATGCAGGCCTACCTCCTTACATAAGGAAATGTGCCTGAACTACAAAGGGTCACTATGATAAAGTGAACATAGAGGTATAACAGCCCTCTCATTTCCTGTTGACCTTAGAAAAGTAGGAATTGAACCCACACAAGAGAAATCAAAATTCTCCATACTTCCCTTATATTATTTTCTAGTAGAGTCAGCTAATCAAGCTATCGGGCCCATACCCCGAAAATGATGGTTTAACCCCCTCCTCTACTAATGAACCCTTACGCGACCCCAATCATAACCTTCAGCCTCATCTTGGGCACCACAATCACAATTTCCAGCAACCACTGAGTTCTGGCCTGGACAGGACTGGAGATCAACACACTAGCCATCATTCCCCTAATTGCCAAATCCCACCACCCACGAGCAGTAGAAGCCGCAACGAAATACTTCCTAACCCAAGCAGCTGCTTCCGCCCTGGTCCTATTCTCTAGCATAACCAATGCCTGAGTCACTGGCCAATGAGACATCACACAAATAAACCACCCAACCTCCTGTCTACTACTGACAGCAGCAATCGCTATTAAACTGGGCCTAGTGCCATTTCACTTCTGATTCCCAGAAGTACTACAAGGATCGCCACTAATAACAGCCCTGCTACTCTCGACCCTCATAAAATTCCCCCCACTAACCCTGCTCCTACTAACATCCAAATCCCTCGACCCAGCTCTACTCACCGCCATGGCCCTAGCCTCAACAGCACTAGGAGGCTGAATAGGACTGAACCAAACACAAACACGCAAAATCCTAGCCTTCTCGTCCATCTCCCACTTAGGCTGAATCGCCATCATCCTAGTTTACAGCCCCAAATTGGCCTTACTTACCTTCTACCTATACACAATCATAACATCAGCCGTATTCCTAGCCCTTAACAAAATCAAAGCCCTTAACCTATCCATGATCACAACCTCATGAACAAAAACCCCAGTGCTAAACGCCACCCTAATACTAGTACTTTTATCCCTAGCAGGCCTCCCCCCATTAACAGGCTTTATACCAAAGTGACTTATCATCCAAGAACTAACTAAACAGGAAATAACACCAGCAGCCATGGCAATTGCCATGCTATCACTGCTCAGCCTCTTCTTCTACCTACGCCTCGCATACCACTCAACAATTACCCTTCCCCCCAACTCCTCTAACCACATAAAACAATGATACACTAGCAAAGCCCCAAGCACACCTACTGCGGTCCTTGCCTCACTATCAATCCTCTTACTTCCCCTGTCCCCAATAATACATGCCATTGTCTAGAAACTTAGGATAACACCCCAAACCGAAGGCCTTCAAAGCCTTAAATAAGAGTTAAACCCTCTTAGTTTCTGCACATTAAGACTTACAGAATATTAACCTGTATCTTCTGAATGCAAGTCAGACGCTTTAATTAAGCTAAAGCCTCCCTAGACAGATGGGCTTCGATCCCACAAAACTCTAGTTAACAGCTAAATGCCTAAACCAATTGGCTTCTGCCTACAAAGACCCTGACGCACCCTAGTGCGCATCGATGAGCTTGCAACTCAACATGAATTTCACTACAGAGCCGATAAGAAGAGGAATTAAACCTCTGTAAAAAGGACTACAGCCTAACGCTTCAACACTCAGCCATCTTACCCGTCACCTTCATCAACCGATGACTATTTTCCACTAACCATAAGGATATTGGCACCCTGTACCTCATCTTCGGGGCATGAGCAGGAATAGTCGGCACCGCACTCAGCCTATTAATCCGCGCAGAACTAGGACAACCAGGAACTCTCCTAGGCGACGACCAAATTTACAATGTAATCGTTACCGCTCACGCCTTTGTAATAAGCTTCTTTATAGTCATACCCATCATGATCGGAGGATTCGGCAACTGATTAGTCCCCCTCATAATCGGTGCCCCCGACATAGCATTCCCGCGAATAAACAACATAAGCTTTTGACTCCTCCCCCCATCATTCCTCCTCCTACTAGCCTCATCCACTGTAGAAGCTGGCGCCGGCACAGGCTGAACTGTCTACCCTCCCCTAGCAGGTGACCTTGCCCACGCCGGAGCTTCAGTAGACCTGGCTATCTTCTCACTCCACTTAGCCGGTATCTCCTCCATCCTTGGGGCCATCAACTTTATCACCACAGCCATCAACATAAAACCCCCCGCACTCTCACAATACCAAACCCCACTATTTGTCTGATCCGTACTAATTACCGCCATCCTACTCCTTCTATCACTCCCCGTACTCGCCGCCGGTATTACAATATTACTAACTGATCGAAACCTAAACACCACATTCTTCAACCCCGCTGGAGGAGGAGACCCAATCCTGTACCAACACCTATTCTGATTCTTCGGACACCCAGAAGTCTATATTCTGATCCTACCGGGGTTCGGAATCATCTCACACGTAGTCACGTACTACTCAGGCAAAAAGGAGCCCTTCGGCTACATGGGAATAGTCTGAGCCATACTATCCATCGGCTTCCTAGGATTCATCGTCTGAGCTCACCACATGTTTACAGTAGGAATAGACGTTGATACCCGAGCCTACTTTACATCAGCCACTATAATCATTGCCATCCCTACCGGAATCAAAGTATTTAGCTGACTAGCCACCCTGCACGGAGGAACAATCAAATGAGACCCCCCCCAATACTATGAGCTCTAGGATTTATCTTCCTATTTACCATCGGAGGATTAACAGGAATCGTTCTTGCAAACTCTTCCCTAGACATCGCCCTGCACGACACGTACTACGTAGTTGCCCACTTCCACTACGTCCTATCCATAGGCGCCGTCTTTGCCATTCTAGCAGGATTTACTCACTGATTCCCACTACTCACTGGGTTTACCCTACACCAAACATGAGCAAACGCCCACTTCGGGGTAATATTTACAGGAGTAAACCTAACGTTCTTCCCCCAGCACTTCCTAGGCCTAGCAGGAATACCCCGACGATACTCGGACTATCCCGACGCCTACACACTATGAAACACCATTTCCTCCATCGGCTCCCTAATCTCAATAGTAGCCGTAATCATACTAATATTCATCATCTGAGAAGCCTTTCCGGCCAAACGAAAAGTCCTACAACCAGAACTAACTACCACAAACGTTGAATGAATCCACGGCTGCCCTCCCCCATACCATACTTTCGAGGAACCGGCCTTCGTCCAAGTACAAGAAAGGAAGGAATCGAACCCTCACATGCTGGTTTCAAGCCAACTGCATTAACCGCTCATGCTTCTTTCTTATGAGATGTTAGTAAACCAATTACATAGCCTTGTCAAGACTAAATCACAGGTAAAAATCCTGTACATCTCATGTGGCCAACCACTCCCAACTAGGATTCCAAGACGCCTCATCACCCATCATAGAAGAACTCGTTGAATTCCACGACCACGCCCTAATCGTTGCCCTAGCTATCTGCAGCCTAGTTCTCTACCTTTTAGCCCACATACTAACAGAAAAACTCTCGTCCAATGCTGTAGACGCCCAAGAAGTAGAGCTGATCTGGACAATCCTACCTGCTATCGTCCTGGTACTCCTCGCCCTCCCATCCCTACAAATCCTCTACATAATGGACAAAATCGATGAACCAGACCTCACCCTAAAAGCCATCGGCCACCAATGATACTGAAGCTACGAATACACAGACTTCAAAGACCTATCCTTCGACTCCTACATAGTGCCCACCCCAGACTTACCCAACGGCCACTTCCGACTGCTAGAAGTTGACCACCGCGTAGTTATCCCAATAGAATCCCCCATCCGCGTAATCATTACTGCAGGAGACGTACTCCACTCCTGAGCAGTCCCAACGCTCGGAGTTAAAACAGACGCAATCCCAGGCCGACTAAACCAAACTTCATTCATTACCACCCGGCCTGGGATTTTTTACGGACAATGCTCAGAAATTTGCGGGGCTAATCACAGCTACATACCTACTGTAGTAGAATCAACCCCACTCCCACATTTCGAGGCCTGATCGTCCCTTCTATCATCATCCTAATCATTAAGAAGCTATGCAACAGCACTAGCCTTTTAAGCTAGCCAAAGAGGGACTTCCCCCTCCTTAATGATATGCCACAGCTTAACCCCGCACCATGATTTTCAATCATAATTATAACCTGATTAACCCTAGCACTCCTCATCCAACCAAAACTACTAGCCTTCACCACAACCAACCCCCCATCAAATAAGACCTCCCTCACTACCAAACCCACACCATGATCCTGACCATGAACCTAAGCTTCTTTGACCAATTTTCCAGCCCCAATCTATTTGGCATCCCCTTAATCCTACTATCCCTACTCTTCCCAGCCCTACTATTCCCGTCCCCAAACAACCGATGAATCAACAACCGCCTTTCTACTATCCAAACATGACTCCTTCACCTAATCACAAAACAACTAATAGTCCCACTCAACAAAAATGGCCACAAATGAGCCATAATATTTACATCCCTAATAATCATACTTCTTACAATCAACCTTCTAGGCCTCCTTCCATATACATTCACCCCAACCACCCAACTATCTATGAACATAGCCCTAGCCTTCCCACTATGGCTCGCCACACTACTAACAGGCATGTTTAACCATGTACGTGCCCCAGGGCCGGCTTAAAGTAGGCTCTATTGTCCCACTTTACTGCTAAATCCGCCTTCCAGAAGTGGTTTCACGCTTCTTTCCGTGTGCCCTATGAATAGGGAATGTAGCCCATTTCTTCCACTCCATAGGCTATACCTTGACCTGTCTTATTAGCGGGGTGCTATTGTGTCCACTGTTGTGCTCTCATTCGAGGTGGGCTGGCGACGGCGGTATGTAGGCTGTGTTGGCAAGGGGTGGTTGGGTTAATCGGGGATTATCGATTGTAGAACAGGCTCCTCTAGGTGGGTTTGGGGCACCGCCAAGTCCTTAGAGTTTTAAGCGTTTGTGCTCGTAGTTCTCTGGCGGATACTTCGGTAAAGTAAGTATCAAGATTTAGGGCCAGGCATAGTGGGGTATCTAATCCCAGTTTGGGCCCTGGCTTTCGTGGGTTTAAATCAGTCGTTAGTTCCTAAGATCATCTTAATGGTGTGTTTAGGTGCATCTTGGGCTTATGACAGCTTAGTTGCATTTTGATCTTAGTTAGCTAGGATAGGCATTTTACCACTCTTTACGCTGTGTCAATAGGACGGTTGATTTGGGTTTCTTGTATGACCGCGGTGGCTGGCACAAGATTTACCAACCCTTGAAGTTAGGCTGTTGTTATAACTAAGTCAAGTTTGCACTCATTGCTTAATGTTAATTACTGCTGAATACCCGTGGGGGCGTGGCTTAGCGAGGCGTCTTGGGCTACTACTTGGGTGTGCCTGATACCCGCTCCTCAAGGCCTGTATGGGGGTAGGTGGTCGAGGGCGTTTACACTGGGGCGCGGATACTTGCATGTATATATTTAGCAAAAACCAACCGTAAGGTTAGGACTAAGTCTTTTGTCCGCAGGCATGTTTTATGCCATCTTGGCAACTTCAGTGCCATGCTTTGTGTTAAGCTATGTGGACGGGGGTGTGGTTAGCTGATAGTTGAGTGGTGAGTGAGAGTGAAGTATATGAAATTATTGCTTGTGTTTACTATTTTTAGTACTGGAGTTTCTCTAAGTCCTAGGACTAGGAGGAAATGGTGTTTCATAGTGTGTAGGCGTCGGGATAGTCCGAGTATCGTCGGGGTATTCCTGCTAGGCCTAGGAAGTGCTGGGGGAAGAACGTTAGGTTTACTCCTGTAAATATTACCCCGAAGTGGGCTTTTGCTCATGTTTGGTGTAGGGTAAACCCAGTGAGTAGTGGGAATCAGTGAGTAAATCCTGCTAGAATGGCAAAGACGGCGCCTATGGATAGGACGTAGTGGAAGTGGGCAACTACGTAGTACGTGTCGTGCAGGGCGATGTCTAGGGAAGAGTTTGCAAGAACGATTCCTGTTAATCCTCCGATGGTAAATAGGAAGATAAATCCTAGAGCTCATAGTATTGGGGGGGGTCTCATTTGATTGTTCCTCCGTGCAGGGTGGCTAGTCAGCTAAATACTTTGATTCCGGTAGGGATGGCAATGATTATAGTGGCTGATGTAAAGTAGGCTCAGGTATCAACGTCTATTCCTACTGTAAACATGTGGTGAGCTCAGACGATGAATCCTAGGAAGCCGATGGATAGTATGGCTCAGACTATTCCCATGTAGCCGAAGGGCTCCTTTTTGCCTGAGTAGTACGTGACTACGTGTGAGATGATTCCGAACCCCGGTAGGATCAGAATATAGACTTCTGGGTGTCCGAAGAATCAGAATAGGTGTTGGTACAGGATTGGGTCTCCTCCTCCAGCGGGGTCGAAGAATGTGGTGTTTAGGTTTCGATCAGTTAGTAATATTGTAATACCGGCGGCGAGTACGGGGAGTGATAGAAGGAGTAGGATGGCGGTAATTAGTACGGATCAGACAAATAGTGGGGTTTGGTATTGTGAGAGTGCGGGGGGTTTTATGTTGATGGCTGTGGTGATAAAGTTGATGGCCCCAAGGATGGAGGAGATACCGGCTAAGTGGAGTGAGAAGATAGCCAGGTCTACTGAAGCTCCGGCGTGGGCAAGGTCACCTGCTAGGGGAGGGTAGACAGTTCAGCCTGTGCCGGCGCCAGCTTCTACAGTGGATGAGGCTAGTAGGAGGAGGAATGATGGGGGGAGGAGTCAAAAGCTTATGTTGTTTATTCGCGGGAATGCTATGTCGGGGGCACCGATTATGAGGGGGACTAATCAGTTGCCGAATCCTCCGATCATGATGGGTATGACTATAAAGAAGCTTATTACAAAGGCGTGAGCGGTAACGATTACATTGTAAATTTGGTCGTCGCCTAGGAGAGTTCCTGGTTGTCCTAGTTCTGCGCGGATTAATAGGCTGAGTGCGGTGCCGACTATTCCTGCTCATGCCCCGAAGATGAGGTACAGGGTGCCAATATCCTTATGGTTAGTGGAAAATAGTCATCGGTTGATGAAGGTGACGGGTAAGATGGCTGAGTGTTGAAGCGTTAGGCTGTAGTCCTTTTTACAGAGGTTTAATTCCTCTTCTTATCGGCTCTGTAGTGAAATTCATGTTGAGTTGCAAGCTCATCGATGCGCACTAGGGTGCGTCAGGGTCTTTGTAGGCAGAAGCCAATTGGTTTAGGCATTTAGCTGTTAACTAGAGTTTTGTGGGATCGAAGCCCATCTGTCTAGGGAGGCTTTAGCTTAATTAAAGCGTCTGACTTGCATTCAGAAGATACAGGTTAATATTCTGTAAGTCTTAATGTGCAGAAACTAAGAGGGTTTAACTCTTATTTAAGGCTTTGAAGGCCTTCGGTTTGGGGTGTTATCCTAAGTTTCTAGACAATGGCATGTATTATTGGGGACAGGGGAAGTAAGAGGATTGATAGTGAGGCAAGGACCGCAGTAGGTGTGCTTGGGGCTTTGCTAGTGTATCATTGTTTTATGTGGTTAGAGGAGTTGGGGGGAAGGGTAATTGTTGAGTGGTATGCGAGGCGTAGGTAGAAGAAGAGGCTGAGCAGTGATAGCATGGCAATTGCCATGGCTGCTGGTGTTATTTCCTGTTTAGTTAGTTCTTGGATGATAAGTCACTTTGGTATAAAGCCTGTTAATGGGGGGAGGCCTGCTAGGGATAAAAGTACTAGTATTAGGGTGGCGTTTAGCACTGGGGTTTTTGTTCATGAGGTTGTGATCATGGATAGGTTAAGGGCTTTGATTTTGTTAAGGGCTAGGAATACGGCTGATGTTATGATTGTGTATAGGTAGAAGGTAAGTAAGGCCAATTTGGGGCTGTAAACTAGGATGATGGTGATTCAGCCTAAGTGGGAGATGGACGAGAAGGCTAGGATTTTGCGTGTTTGTGTTTGGTTCAGTCCTATTCAGCCTCCTAGTGCTGTTGAGGCTAGGGCCATGGCGGTGAGTAGAGCTGGGTCGAGGGATTTGGATGTTAGTAGGAGCAGGGTTAGTGGGGGGAATTTTATGAGGGTCGAGAGTAGCAGGGCTGTTATTAGTGGCGATCCTTGTAGTACTTCTGGGAATCAGAAGTGAAATGGCACTAGGCCCAGTTTAATAGCGATTGCTGCTGTCAGTAGTAGACAGGAGGTTGGGTGGTTTATTTGTGTGATGTCTCATTGGCCGGTGACTCAGGCATTGGTTATGCTAGAGAATAGGACCAGGGCGGAAGCAGCTGCTTGGGTTAGGAAGTATTTCGTTGCGGCTTCTACTGCTCGTGGGTGGTGGGATTTGGCAATTAGGGGAATGATGGCTAGTGTGTTGATCTCCAGTCCTGTCCAGGCCAGAACTCAGTGGTTGCTGGAAATTGTGATTGTGGTGCCCAAGATGAGGCTGAAGGTTATGATTGGGGTCGCGTAAGGGTTCATTAGTAGAGGAGGGGGTTAAACCATCATTTTCGGGGTATGGGCCCGATAGCTTGATTAGCTGACTCTACTAGAAAATAATATAAGGGAAGTATGGAGAATTTTGATTTCTCTTGTGTGGGTTCAATTCCTACTTTTCTAAGGTCAACAGGAAATGAGAGGGCTGTTATACCTCTATGTTCACTTTATCATAGTGACCCTTTGTAGTTCAGGCACATTTCCTTATGTAAGGAGGTAGGCCTGCATAGCAGATAGGTATGCTGATGTGTCAGAGGCACAGAGCTAGTGTGAGGGGTAGGAAGTTTTTTCATAGTAGGTGCATTAGTTGGTCATATCGGAATCGTGGGTATGAAGCTCGGACCCATAAGAAACCAGAAGATAGTAGGAGGACTTTTGTGGCTAGGATGACGGGGAATAGTTCTGTGGGTGGCCCTAGGGCGCTTGGGTTTAGGAATATGATGGCTGTAAGTGTATTTATTAGCATAATGTTCGCATATTCAGCTAGGAAGAATAAGGCGAAGGGTCCTGCGGCGTATTCAACGTTAAACCCTGAGACTAGCTCAGATTCACCCTCTGTGAGGTCAAAAGGAGCTCGGTTTGTCTCTGCTAGGGTGGATACGTATCATATTAATGCTAGGGGTCATGAGGAGAAAATGAAGTATAGAGGCTCCTGTGCGACGGCAAAGGAGCTGAGTGTGTAGCTTCCGCTTAGTATGATTATTGATAGCAGGATTATGGCCAGTGTCACTTCGTATGAAATGGTCTGTGCTACTGCCCGTAGGGCTCCGATTAGTGCGTATTTTGAGTTCGAGGCTCAGCCTGATCATAGGACTGAGTAGACGGCTAGGCTTGACATGGCTATTAGGAAGAGAACTCCGAGGTTTAGATCTGCTAGGGGAAATGGGAGTGGTAGTGGTGCTCAAGTGGTGAGGGCTAGGACAAGGGCTAGTATTGGTATCAGAATGAATAGAAGTGGGGAAGAGGTAGAGGGTCGGATGGGCTCTTTGGTAAATAGTTTCAGTCCGTCCGCAAATGGTTGAAGTAGGCCAAAAGGCCCGACAACGTTAGGGCCTTTGCGGGATTGTATGTAGCTTAGGATTTTCCGTTCTACTAGGGTTAGGAAGGCTACGGCAATCAGGATTGGGATGATGTATAGGAGGGATATAATGAGGCAGCTTAGTGTTGTTATTTGAATCATGGGTGAAGCTAGGGAGAGGATTTGAACCTCTGGGGAAAGGGCTTAAGCCTTCTGCACTTGCCGGGCTCTGCCACTCTAGCTGGTCCTTTTCTAGGATTGAAAGTGGTGGGGGAAGGCCCTCTTCACGGTTTAGTTGGTTTCACTGCTTAGAGGGGGGGGGGCGTGCTTGTGGTATTGGCCCCACTTTCCCGGTCCTTTCGTACTGGGGAGAGTGTGTCATAGATAGAAACCGACCTGGATTGTTCCGGTCTGAACTCAGATCACGTAGGACTGTTAATCGTTGAACAAACGAACCCTTAATAGCGGCTGCACCATTAGGATGTCCTGATCCAACATCGAGGTCGTAAACCCCCCTGTCGATATGGGCTCTTGAGGGGGATTGCGCTGTTATCCCTGGGGTAGCTTGGTCCATTAATCAATTATATTGGGTCTGGTCACTGTTAGCACTTTGAGGGGTAGCTCTAGGTAAAGAGGTATGGTCTTGTTTTTGGAGGATTTGTTCTCCTCCAAGGTCGCCCCAACCGAAAAATATCGACCAGGCTCTGCGATGGTAGTGGCCCCAGTGGGGTTGATTGAGGATTCGCGGTGGTCGTTGATTTTTAAGTTCCACAGGGTCTTCTCGTCTTATGTTCACATCCCCGCTTTTGCCCTGGGGATGCACTGCAGTGAGTCCAGAGAGTGCACTGGCACCACTGGGGATGAACTGCAGTGAGTCCAGAGATTGCACTGGCACCACTGGGGATGCAGTGCAGTGAGTCCAGAGACTTCACTGGCACCACTGGGAATGCAGTGCAGTGAGTGCAGAGAGTGCACTGGCACCACTGGGGATGCAGTGCAGTGAGTCCAGAGAGTGCACTGGCACCACTGGCGATGCACTGCAGTGAGTCCAGAGAGTGCACTGGCACCACTGGGGATGCAGTGCAGTGAGTCCAGAGAGTGCACTGGCACCACTGGGGATGCAGTGCAGTGAGTCAAGAGAGTGCACTGGCAACACCGGGGATGCACTGCAGTGAGTCCAGAGAGTGCACTGACATCACTGGGGATGCACTACAGTGAGTCCAGAGATTGTACCATCACCACTGGGGATGCAGTGCAGTGAGTCCAGAGAGTGCACTGGCACCACTGGGGATGCAGTGCAGTGAGTCCAGAGAGTGCACTGGCACCACTGGGGATGCACTTCAGTGAGTCCAGAGAGTGCACTGACACCACTGGGGATGCAGTGCAGTGAGTCCAGAGAGTGCACTGGCACCACTGGGGATGCAGTTCAGTGAGTCCAGAGAGTGCACTGGCACCACTGGGGATGCAGTCCAGTGAGTCCAGTGAGTGCACTGGCACCACTGGGGATGCTGTGCAGTGAGTGCAGAGAGTGCACTGGCACCACCGGGGATTCACTGTAGTGAGTCCAGAGAGTGCACTGGCACCACCTGTGATGCAGTACAGTGAGTCCAGCGAGTGCACTGGCACCACTGGGGATGCAGTGCTGTGACTCCGGAGAGCGCACTGGCACCACTGGGGATGCAGTGCAGTCAGTCCAGTGAGTGCACTGACACCACTGGGGATGCACTTCAGTGAGTCCAGAGAGTGCACTGGCACCACTGGCGATGCACTGCAGTGAGTCCAGAGACTGCACTGGCACCACTGGGGATGCACTGCAGTGAGTCCAGAGAGTGCACTGGCACCACTGGGGATGCAGTGCAGTGAGTCCAGAGACTGCACTGGCACCACTGGGGATGCAGTGCAGTGAGTCCAGAGACTGCACTGGCACCACTGGGGATGCACTGCAGTGAGTCCAGAGACTGCACTGGCACCACTGGGGCTGCACTGCAGTGAGTCCAGAGAGTGCACTGGCACCACTGGGGATGCAGTGCAGTGAGTCCAGAGAGTGCACTGGCACCACTGGGGATGCAGTCCAGTGAGTCCAGAGAGTGCACTGGCACCACTGGGGATGCACTTCAGTGAGTTCAGAGAGTGCACTTGCACCACTGGGGATGGGTTTCAAGCCAACTGCATTAACCGCTCATGCTTCTTTCTTATGAGACGTTAGTAAACCAATTACATAGCCTTGTCAAGACTAAATCACAGGTAAAAATCCTGTACATCTCATGTGGCCAACCACTCCCAACTAGGATTCCAAGAACCAGGAGGTTCGGTGAAAATAGGGCTAGTTCTATTAGAGGGGTGATTATTAGGGTAAGCCCTAAGCTGTCTTTAATGGAGAAGTATGGGTGGAATGGGATTTTGTCGCAGTCTGATACGATTCCTAGTGGGTTATTTGAGCCTGATTCGTGTAGGAAGGTTAGGTGGACTAGGGTGATTCCTGCAATTAGGAAGGGCAGTAGGAAGTGGATGGCGAAGAATCGGGTTAAGGTTGGATTGTCTACTGAGAATCCTCCTCAGGCTCATTCTACTAGAGTTTGCCCAATGTACGGGATGGCTGAGAATAGGTTGGTGATTACGGTGGCCCCTCAGAATGACATTTGTCCTCATGGTAGGACATACCCTACGAAGGCAGTTGCTATTAGGGTGAGTAGGAGGATTACTCCTGTGTTTCAGGTTTCTTTGTATAGGTAGGAGCCGTAGTAGAGGCCTCGTCCGATGTGTAAGTAGATGCAGATAAAGAAGAGCGAAGCACCGTTGGCGTGGAGGTTGCGGATGAGCCATCCGTACTGGACGTCTCGGCATGTGTGAGCTACTGAGGAGAAGGCGAGTGAAGTGTCTGCGGTGTAGTGTATGGCTAGTAGCAGGCCTGTTAGGATTTGTGTGGCTAAGCAGATGGCTAGAAGGGAGCCGAAGTTTCATCAGGCAGAGATGTTGGAGGGGGCGGGTAGGTCGATTAGGGAGTTGTTGATTATTTTTAGTAGGGGATGGGATTTGCGGATGTTAGGGGCCATTAGTGAGTCTGTGTGTTATTAGGATTATTACCAGGATGGAGAGGGCGAAGGATCCTAGGTAGGCCTTAATTAGCCCTGTGTGTATTGAGGTTGCGGCTTTGCTTGCGGCTACTTGTAGTTCAGCAAGGCCCTCTGGCCCTATTTTTTTGAGTCAGGAGAGGTCGATCAAGTGTAGGGCAATGTTTTGTCCCTTTTCTAGTAGGTTTTTGGAGAAGAATCGGTGTACTAGGGGGTTGAAGTACCCTAATGCAGAGGAGAAGTTTATGAGGGGGTTTGGTTTGGGGTGAGTGAGGGTGTGTGTTATGTTCGATAGTTCTAGGGCTAGGATGATTCCTAGGATTGTTATGAGGATGGCAGCAGTTTTGGTGATAAGGGGTATGGTTATTGGGGGGGTTTTGGTTGGTGTGATGAAAGAGGTAATGATTATTCCTGCTGTAATGCTGCCTAGGGCGAGTCGGGTTAGGGGGGCGGTGATTAGTGGGTTGTTTTCGTTTATTGATACTATTGGGGGGATTCGGGTTTGTCCAGCTTGGACTAGGATGGTTATGCGGATGCTGTAGGTTGCGGTGAATGCTGTGGCTATAAGGGTTAGGAGTAGGGCTCAAGTATTTAGGTATGATGTGTTTAAGCTTTCGATGATGAGGTCTTTTGAGTAGAATCCGGCTAGGAATGGGGTTCCTATCAGCGCCAGGTTTCCGATGGTTAGGCAGGAAGTAGTGACTGGGAGTATTTTCTGTAGGCCTCCTATCTTTCGGATATCTTGTTCTCCGTTTAGGTTGTGGATGATAGACCCTGAGCATAGGAATAGTATGGCTTTAAAGAAGGCATGGGTTGAGATGTGTAGGAAGGCTAGTTGTGGGAGGTTTAGTCCGATAGTGACTATTATTAGTCCTAGTTGGCTGGATGTTGAGAAAGCAATGATTTTTTTGATGTCATTTTGGGTTAGGGCGCATGTGGCAGCGAATAGGGTTGATAGAGCACCTAGGCATAGGCAGGCAGTTAGGGCTGTCTGGTTGGTGGCTAGCAGGGGGTGCATGCGGATGAGCAGGAAGATTCCGGCTACTACTATGGTACTGGAGTGCAGTAGGGCTGATACTGGGGTGGGGCCTTCTATTGCTGCGGGCAGTCATGGGTGGAGTCCAAATTGGGCGGATTTTCCTGCGGCTGCGAGGATTAATCCTATGAGGGGGAGGATTGGGGTTTGGTGGGGGTGTACGGCTTGTTGGATCTCTCAGGTGTTGAATGTTGAAGCTAGTCATGCTATGCTCAGGATCAGTCCGACGTCTCCGATTCGGTTGTAGATTACGGCTCGTAGGGCGGCGGTGTTGGCATCTGCTCGGCCTTGTCATCAGCCGATGAGAAGGAAGGACATGATTCGTACTCCTTCCCAGCCTACGAATAGGAGGAATATGTTGTTTGCGGTTGTTAGGAGGAGTATGGCGACTAGGAATGTCAGTAGGTAGGTGAAAAATTTTGTTACGTATGGCTCTGAGGCCATGTATCATATGGCGAATTGTAGGATTGATCATGTTACAAATAGGGCGATTGGAAGAAATGTTATTGAGTATTGGTCTATTTTTAGGCTCAGGGGGATTTTAAAGTTTATAATGAATTTTCACTCCCAGTGGCAGGTGACAGATTCTACTCCCGAGTAGATGAATGCGGTTGTAGGGGCTAGGCTAATTAGGAATGCGGTTTTAACAGCGCGGGTGGTGGCTTGTGGGGTGTTTTTAAAGTTTTTAAATAGAAATGGCAGGATGATTGGGGTTAGGAGGATTGTCAGCGTGAGTAGTGTGAGGGAGTTGATTAGTAGTGTGGGGTTCACTATTTTTACTTGGATTTGCACCAAGATGGGTGGTTCCTAAGACCAGTGGATTGCTGTTATCCTTTAAAAGTAAGGGGGCTGAGGTTTTAGGCTCAGATGTAAGAGTTAGCAGCTCTTGTTGGTTAAACCCTCCCCTCGGCAGGTAAGAAGGTTTGAACTTCTATTCTTAGAATCACAGTCTAATGTTTGGTTTAAACTATACTTGCATGAGGGGATTCCGGAGATCAGTTCGGGTTTGAGGATTAGGAGGAATATTGGGATAATGTGGAGTGTTATGAGCAGGTGTTCTCGCGTGGTTGAGTTTTGCATAGATGTGATGTGGGAGGGGATTGAGCCTCGTTGGGTCATTAGTAGTATGAATAAGGTGTAGGAGGCGGTTAGTAGGGTTGCGATTCCTGTTAGGATGATCGTGAAGGCAGATCAGTTGAATAAGGTGATTATAATGGTTAGCTCTGCTATGAGGTTTCTTGTTGGGGGTAAGGCTATGTTTGTTAGATTGGCCAGCAATCATCAGGTAGCTATGAGTGGTAGGAGAGGTTGTAGGCCTCGTGTGAGTAGTAGAATTCGGCTGTGCGTACGTTCATAGTTTGTGTTGGCTAGGCAGAATAGTATGGAGGAAGTTAGTCCATGGGAAATTATTAGGATCATTGCCCCTGAGAATGATCAGTGGGTTTGGATTATTCCTGCGGCGATAACTAGGCCTATGTGGCTAACGGATGAATAAGCGATTAGTGATTTTAGGTCTGTCTGTCGTAGGCAGATTGAGCTAGTCATTAGGGCGCCTCATAGGGCCAGGGTTAGGAAGGGGTAGTGCAGGAGGTTGGACAGTGGGCCCATAAATAGAGTGACTCGTATAATTCCGTATCCTCCTAGCTTTAGTAGTAGGGCGGCGAGGAGTATTGAGCCTGCGATGGGTGCTTCTACGTGGGCTTTTGGCAGTCAGAGGTGTAGGCCGTATAGTGGGGCTTTTACTATGAATGCTATGAGCAGTGCTAGACCTGATAGTATTCCTGTCCATGAGGTGGATAGGGTTGGGTGGGTTAGTTGTAGGGTTGGCAGGTGCAGGGTGCCAATTTTCACGTATAGGTGTATGATTGTGATTAGCAGGGGTAGAGAGCTTACTGGCGTGTAGAATAGCAGGTAGATGCCAGCGCTTAGGCGTTCTGGTTGGTTCCCCCATCGGGTGATTAAGATTAGGGTGGGAATGAGGGTTGCTTCAAATGAGATGTAAAATAGTGCTAGTTCTGTGGTGGAAAAGGCTAGTAGGATGAATGGCTGGACTGCGACTAAGGTTGAGATAAAGATTCGTTTGCGTTGTAGGGGTTCTTGTTGCAGGTGGTTTTGGCTTGCTATGATTATGAGTGGGAGTAGTCAGCAGGATAGTACTAGGAGGGGGGATGAGATTTGGTCAATTCCTGTTCAGTTGGATAAAAATTTGTAGGGGTAGTAGGTTGGGATTAATCACTGTAGGCTTAGGGCAGCGATTAGGAGGCTGTATAAGGTGGTGTTAGTCCATAGAAATTTTGGTGGAGAGAGCAGGGCTGTTGGAAGAAGTATGATTGTGGGTAGGATGATTTTTAGCATTGCAGGAGGTTTAGGTTGTGTAGATGGTCGGAGCCATGTGTGCGGGTGGAGGCTACTAGGATGGCCAGGCCTGTGCCCGCCTCACACGCTGAGAAGGTTAGCATGAGAATTGGTACCATGGTGAATGAGGAGACTTGGTTTTCGATGGATCATATTGATAGGCCTACGAATATCGATAATATTATGCTTTCAAGGCATAGTAGGGCGGATACTAGGTGGGTTCGGTGGAAGGCTAGTCCTAGTCCGCTGAAAATGAAGGCTGAGTAGAAGCTTAAATGTAGGGGCGACATAAGAAAGTTACAGGGTTGGCTGTAATCTGCTGGGTCGAAACCAGCTATCTTTTTGGTTAGACTAACTTTCTGTTATTCTGCTCATTCTAGGCCCCCTTGAATTCACTCGTAGGCCAGTCCGAGTGTTAGGAGAAGGAGGATCACTACAGTTCAGGTGAGGGTCATTAGGGGGGATTGGAGTTGGACGGCTCATGGCAGGGGGAGTAGGAGGGCGATTTCTAGGTCGAATAGGACGAACAGGATGGCTACTGAGGAAGAATCGGACTGAGAATGGTAATCGAGCAGATCCAAGTGGGTCGAATCCACATTCGTACGGTGAGAGTTTCTCTGAGTCGGGGTTTATTTGGGCGAGTCAGAAGTTTAATGCGGTTAGGGCGGCGCTTAGGATTGATGATAGGGCGAATATGAACATGAGTGCGTTCATTGCTCTCCTCTGGGTTTATACCAGATTCTAGAGATTGGAAGTCAATTGTAATTAATATACTAGAAGAGCAAGATCCTCATCAGTAGATGGTTATGTAGAGGAATAGTCAGATGACGTCTACGAAGTGTCAGTATCAGGCTGCTGCCTCGAATCCGAAGTGGTGGTCTGATGTAAAGTGGAACTTGATCAGTCGGAAGAGGCAGACGGTCAGGAAGGAGGATCCGATGATTACGTGGAGTCCGTGGAATCCAGTGGCAACGAAGAAGGTAGATCCGTAGACGCTATCGGCGATTGAGAATGGGGCTTCGTGGTATTCTATTGCTTGTAGGGCTGTGAAGTAGAATCCCAGGAGGATCGTTAGGGTTAGGGCGTGGATGGCGTGTTTTCGGTTTCCTTCTGTGATGCTGTGATGGGCTCACGTTACGGTAACGCCTGAGGCTAGTAGGATGGCTGTGTTTAGTAGGGGGACTTCTATCGGGTTGAGTGGTTTAATTCCTGTTGGGGGTCATTGGCCTCCTAGTTCTGGGGTTGGGGCCAGGCTCGAGTGGAAGAACGCTCAGAAGAACCCTAAGAAGAAGAATGCTTCGGATGTGATGAAAAGGATTATGCCGTATCGTAGGCCTTTTTGGACTGTGGGAGTGTGATGGCCTTGGAAGGTGCTTTCTCGTACAATGTCTCGTCATCATTGGAGTATTACTAGGAGTATTGAGATGAGGCCTAGGGTTAGTAGTATGGATGAGTTGTAGTGGAATCACATGATTAATCCTGAGGTTGTGAGTAGGGCGGCGGCTGCCCCGAAGATTGGTCAAGGGCTTGGGTCAACTATGTGGTATGAGTGTGCTTGGTGTGCCATTAGATGTTTTCTTGTAAGTATAGGCTTAGAAGGAGCACGAAGACGTAGGCCTGGATTATGGCTACTGCTACTTCTAGGATGGTTAGGAGTAGTAGGATGATTATTGTTAGGATGGATACTGCAGGAAGGGTGGGTATTAATGCAATGGAGGCTGTAGAGATGAGTTGGATGAGTAAGTGTCCTGCTGTAAGGTTGGCTGTAAGGCGGACTCCGAGGGCTAGGGGGCGGATTAGTAGGCTGGTTGTTTCGATCAGGATTAGTGCGGGGATTAGGGGTGTAGGGGTACCTTCGGGTAATAGGTGGGCTAAAGAGGCTGATGGTTGGTTTCGTAGGCCTGTTAGTAGTGTGGCGAGCCATAGTGGGAAGGCTAGGGCTATGTTCATAGATAGTTGGGTGGTTGGGGTGAATGTATATGGAAGGAGGCCTAGAAGGTTGATTGTAAGAAGTATGATTATTAGGGATGTAAATATTATGGCTCATTTGTGGCCATTTTTGTTGAGTGGGACTATTAGTTGTTTTGTGATTAGGTGAAGGAGTCATGTTTGGATAGTAGAAAGGCGGTTGTTGATTCATCGGTTGTTTGGGGACGGGAATAGTAGGGCTGGGAAGAGTAGGGATAGTAGGATTAAGGGGATGCCGAATAGATTGGGGCTGGAAAATTGGTCAAAGAAGCTTAGGTTCATGGTCAGGATCATGGTGTGGGTTTGGTAGTGAGGGAGGTCTTATTTGATGGGGGGTTGGTTGTGGTGAAGGCTAGTAGTTTTGGTTGGATGAGGAGTGCTAGGGTTAATCAGGTTATAATTATGATTGAAAATCATGGTGCGGGGTTAAGCTGTGGCATATCATTAAGGAGGGGGAAGTCCCTCTTTGGCTAGCTTAAAAGGCAAGTGCTGTTGCATAGCTTCTTAATGATTAGGATGATGATAGAAGGGACGATCAGGCCTCGAAATGTGGGAGTGGGGTTGATTCTACTACAATGGGTATGTAGCTGTGATTAGCCCCGCAAATTTCTGAGCATTGTCCGTAAAAAATCCCAGGCCGGGTGGTAATGAATGAAGTTTGGTTTAGTCGGCCTGGGATTGCGTCTGTTTTAACTCCGAGCGTTGGGACTGCTCAGGAGTGGAGTACGTCTCCTGCAGTAATGATCACGCGGATGGGGGATTCTATTGGGATAACTACGCGGTGGTCAACTTCTAGCAGTCGGAAGTGGCCGTTGGGTAAGTCTGGGGTGGGCACTATGTAGGAGTCGAATGATAGGTCTTTGAAGTCTGTGTATTCGTAGCTTCAGTATCATTGGTGGCCGATGGCTTTTAGGGTGAGGTCTGGTTCATCGATTTTGTCCATTATGTAGAGGATTTGTAGGGATGGGAGGGCGAGGAGTACCAGGACGATAGCAGGTAGGATTGTCCAGATCAGCTCTACTTCTTGGGCGTCTACAGCATTGGACGAGAGTTTTTCTGTTAGTATGTGGGCTAAAAGGTAGAGAACTAGGCTGCAGATAGCTAGGGCAACGATTAGGGCGTGGTCGTGGAATTCAACGAGTTCTTCTATGATGGGTGATGAGGCGTCTTGGAATCCTAGTTGGGAGTGGTTGGCCACATGAGATGTACAGGATTTTTACCTGTGATTTAGTCTTGACAAGGCTATGTAATTGGTTTACTAACGTCTCATAAGAAAGAAGCATGAGCGGTTAATGCAGTTGGCTTGAAACCAGCATGTGAGGGTTCGATTCCTTCCTTTCTTGTACTTGGACGAAGGCCGGTTCCTCGAAAGTATGGTATGGGGGAGGGCAGCCGTGGATTCATTCAACGTTTGTGGTAGTTAGTTCTGGTTGTAGGACTTTTCGTTTGGCCGGAAAGGCTTCTCAGATGATGAATATTAGTATGATTACGGCTACTATTGAGATTAGGGAGCCGATGGAGGAAATGGTGTTTCATAGTGTGTAGGCGTCGGGATAGTCCGAGTATCGTCGGGGTATTCCTGCTAGGCCTAGGAAGTGCTGGGGGAAGAACGTTAGGTTTACTCCTGTAAATATTACCCCGAAGTGGGCTTTTGCTCATGTTTGGTGTAGGGTAAACCCAGTGAGTAGTGGGAATCAGTGAGTAAATCCTGTTAGAATGGCAAAGACGGCGCCTATGGATAGGACGTAGTGGAAGTGGGCAACTACGTAGTACGTGTCGTGCAGGGCGATGTCTAGGGAAGAGTTTGCAAGAACGATTCCTGTTAATCCTCCGATGGTAAATAGGAAGATAAATCCTAGAGCTCATAGTATTGGGGGGGTCTCATTTGATTGTTCCTCCGTGCAGGGTGGCTAGTCAGCTAAATACTTTGATTCCGGTAGGGATGGCAATGATTATAGTGGCTGATGTAAAGTAGGCTCGGGTATCAACGTCTATTCCTACTGTAAACATGTGGTGAGCTCAGACGATGAATCCTAGGAAGCCGATGGATAGTATGGCTCAGACTATTCCCATGTAGCCGAAGGGCTCCTTTTTGCCTGAGTAGTACGTGACTACGTGTGAGATGATTCCAAACCCCGGTAGGATCAGAATATAGACTTCTGGGTGTCCGAAGAATCAGAATAGGTGTTGGTACAGGATTGGGTCTCCTCCTCCAGCGGGGTCGAAGAATGTGGTGTTTAGGTTTCGATCAGTTAGTAATATTGTAATACCGGCGGCGAGTACGGGGAGTGATAGAAGGAGTAGGATGGCGGTAATTAGTACGGATCAGACAAATAGTGGGGTTTGGTATTGTGAGAGTGCGGGGGGTTTTATGTTGATGGCTGTGGTGATAAAGTTGATGGCCCCAAGGATGGAGGAGATACCGGCTAAGTGGAGTGAGAAGATAGCCAGGTCTACTGAAGCTCCGGCGTGGGCAAGGTTACCTGCTAGGGGAGGGTAGACAGTTCAGCCTGTGCCGGCGCCAGCTTCTACAGTGGATGAGGCTAGTAGGAGGAGGAATGATGGGGGGAGGAGTCAAAAGCTTATGTTGTTTATTCGCGGGAATGCTATGTCGGGGGCACCGATTATGAGGGGGACTAATCAGTTGCCGAATCCTCCGATCATGATGGGTATGACTATAAAGAAGCTTATTACAAAGGCGTGAGCGGTAACGATTACATTGTAAATTTGGTCGTCGCCTAGGAGAGTTCCTGGTTGTCCTAGTTCTGCGCGGATTAATAGGCTGAGTGCGGTGCCGACTATTCCTGCTCATGCCCCGAAGATGAGGTACAGGGTGCCAATATCCTTATGGTTAGTGGAAAATAGTCATCGGTTGATGAAGGTGACGGGTAAGATGGCTGAGTGTTGAAGCGTTAGGCTGTAGTCCTTTTTACAGAGGTTTAATTCCTCTTCTTATCGGCTCTGTAGTGAAATTCATGTTGAGTTGCAAGCTCATCGATGCGCACTAGGGTGCGTCAGGGTCTTTGTAGGCAGAAGCCAATTGGTTTAGGCATTTAGCTGTTAACTAGAGTTTTGTGGGATCGAAGCCCATCTGTCTAGGGAGGCTTTAGCTTAATTAAAGCGTCTGACTTGCATTCAGAAGATACAGGTTAATATTCTGTAAGTCTTAATGTGCAGAAACTAAGAGGGTTTAACTCTTATTTAAGGCTTTGAAGGCCTTCGGTTTGGGGTGTTATCCTAAGTTTCTAGACAATGGCATGTATTATTGGGGACAGGGGAAGTAAGAGGATTGATAGTGAGGCAAGGACCGCAGTAGGTGTGCTTGGGGCTTTGCTAGTGTATCATTGTTTTATGTGGTTAGAGGAGTTGGGGGGAAGGGTAATTGTTGAGTGGTATGCGAGGCGTAGGTAGAAGAAGAGGCTGAGCAGTGATAGCATGGCAATTGCCATGGCTGCTGGTGTTATTTCCTGTTTAGTTAGTTCTTGGATGATAAGTCACTTTGGTATAAAGCCTGTTAATGGGGGGAGGCCTGCTAGGGATAAAAGTACTAGTATTAGGGTGGCGTTTAGCACTGGGGTTTTTGTTCATGAGGTTGTGATCATGGATAGGTTAAGGGCTTTGATTTTGTTAAGGGCTAGGAATACGGCTGATGTTATGATTGTGTATAGGTAGAAGGTAAGTAAGGCCAATTTGGGGCTGTAAACTAGGATGATGGCGATTCAGCCTAAGTGGGAGATGGACGAGAAGGCTAGGATTTTGCGTGTTTGTGTTTGGTTCAGTCCTATTCAGCCTCCTAGTGCTGTTGAGGCTAGGGCCATGGCGGTGAGTAGAGCTGGGTCGAGGGATTTGGATGTTAGTAGGAGCAGGGTTAGTGGGGGGAATTTTATGAGGGTCGAGAGTAGCAGGGCTGTTATTAGTGGCGATCCTTGTAGTACTTCTGGGAATCAGAAGTGAAATGGCACTAGGCCCAGTTTAATAGCGATTGCTGCTGTCAGTAGTAGACAGGAGGTTGGGTGGTTTATTTGTGTGATGTCTCATTGGCCGGTGACTCAGGCATTGGTTATGCTAGAGAATAGGACCAGGGCGGAAGCAGCTGCTTGGGTTAGGAAGTATTTCGTTGCGGCTTCTACTGCTCGTGGGTGGTGGGATTTGGCAATTAGGGGAATGATGGCTAGTGCGTTGATCTCCAGTCCTGTCCAGGCCAGAACTCAGTGGTTGCTGGAAATTGTGATTGTGGTGCCCAAGATGAGGCTGAAGGTTATGATTGGGGTCGCGTAAGGGTTCATTAGTAGAGGAGGGGGTTAAACCATCATTTTCGGGGTATGGGCCCGATAGCTTGATTAGCTGACTCTACTAGAAAATAATATAAGGGAAGTATGGAGAATTTTGATTTCTCTTGTGTGGGTTCAATTCCTACTTTTCTAAGGTCAACAGGAAATGAGAGGGCTGTTATACCTCTATGTTCACTTTATCATAGTGACCCTTTGTAGTTCAGGCACATTTCCTTATGTAAGGAGGTAGGCCTGCATAGCAGATAGGTATGCTGATGTGTCAGAGGCACAGAGCTAGTGTGAGGGGTAGGAAGTTTTTTCATAGTAGGTGCATTAGTTGGTCATATCGGAATCGTGGGTATGAAGCTCGGACCCATAAGAAACCAGAAGATAGTAGGAGGACTTTTGTGGCTAGGATGACGGGGAATAGTTCTGTGGGTGGCCCTAGGGCGCTTGGGTTTAGGAATATGATGGCTGTAAGTGTATTTATTAGCATAATGTTCGCATATTCAGCTAGGAAGAATAAGGCGAAGGGTCCTGCGGCGTATTCAACGTTAAACCCTGAGACTAGCTCAGATTCACCCTCTGTGAGGTCAAAAGGAGCTCGGTTTGTCTCTGCTAGGGTGGATACGTATCATATTATTGCTAGGGGTCATGAGGAGAAAATGAAGTATAGAGGCTCCTGTGCGATGGCAAAGGAGCTGAGTGTGTAGCTTCCGCTTAGTATGATTATTGATAGCAGGATTATGGCCAGTGTCACTTCGTATGAAATGGTCTGTGCTACTGCCCGTAGGGCTCCGATTAGTGCGTATTTTGAGTTCGAGGCTCAGCCTGATCATAGGACTGAGTAGACGGCTAGGCTTGACATGGCTATTAGGAAGAGAACTCCGAGGTTTAGATCTGCTAGGGGAAATGGGAGTGGTAGTGGTGCTCAAGTGGTGAGGGCTAGGACAAGGGCTAGTATTGGTATCAGAATGAATAGAAGTGGGGAAGAGGTAGAGGGTCGGATGGGCTCTTTGGTAAATAGTTTCAGTCCGTCCGCAAATGGTTGAAGTAGGCCAAAAGGTCCGACAACGTTAGGGCCTTTGCGGGATTGTATGTAGCTTAGGATTTTCCGTTCTACTAGGGTTAGGAAGGCTACGGCAATCAGGATTGGGATGATGTATAGGAGGGATATAACGAGGCAGCTTAGTGTTGTTATTTGAATCATGGGTGAAGCTAGGGAGAGGATTTGAACCTCTGGGGAAAGGGCTTAAGCCTTCTGCACTTGCCGGGCTCTGCCACTCTAGCTGGTCCTTTTCTAGGATTGAAAGTGGTGGGGGAAGGCCCTCTTCACGGTTTAGTTGGTTTCACTGCTTAGAGCGGGGGGGGGCGTGCTTGTGGTATTGGCCCCACTTTCCCGGTCCTTTCGTACTGGGGAGAGTGTGTCATAGATAGAAACCGACCTGGATTGCTCCGGTCTGAACTCAGATCACGTAGGACTGTTAATCGTTGAACAAACGAACCCTTAATAGCGGCTGCACCATTAGGATGTCCTGATCCAACATCGAGGTCGTAAACCCCCCTGTCGATATGGGCTCTTGAGGGGGATTGCGCTGTTATCCCTGGGGTAGCTTGGTCCATTAATCAATTATATTGGGTCTGGTCACTGTTAGCACTTTGAGGGGTAGCTCTAGGTAAAGAGGTATGGTCTTGTTTTTGGAGGATTTGTTCTCCTCCAAGGTCGCCCCAACCGAAAAATATCGACCAGGCTCTGCGATGGTAGTGGCCCCAGTGGGGTTGATTGAGGATTCGCGGTGGTCGTTGATTTTTAAGTTCCACAGGGTCTTCTCGTCTTATGTTCACATCCCCGCTTTTGCACGGGGAGATCAATTTCACTGATTATCTGTGAGAGACAGTTAAGACCTCGTTTAGCCATTCATACAAGTCTCGATTTATGGGACAATTGATTGCGCTATCTTTGCACGGTTAGGATACCGCGGCCGTTAAACCTAAGTCACCGGGCAGGCATCACCTTCAATACTTGTTTAATTTGCTGAAGGCTATGTTTTTGGTAAACAGTCGGGCCTTATTAATTTGCCGAGTTCCTTTCACAGATTTTAATCGCTCTTATAGGCGCTCCTGAGTCGGGTTAACAGGGTTAGTTAATACGTGGTCTTGTAGGGGTTTTTGTATCTGTCTAGGTCTGTTAATAATGTTTCTATGTAAGCTTGCGCCGTTAGAGGGGTGTGGCCCTGTACATGAGGGGCCTAGGATGATTCCTAGGATTGTTATGAGGATGGCAGCGGTTTTGGTGATAAGGGGTATGGTTATTGGGGGGGTTTTGGTTGGTGTGATGAAAGAGGTAATGATTATTCCTGCTGTAATGCTGCCTAGGGCGAGTCGGGTTAGGGGGGCGGTGATTAGTGGGTTGTTTTCGTTTATTGATACTATTGGGGGGATTCGGGTTTGTCCAGCTTGGACTAGGATGGTTATGCGGATGCTGTAGGTTGCGGTGAATGCTGTGGCTATAAGGGTTAGGAGTAGGGCTCAAGTATTTAGGTATGATGTGTTTAAGCTTTCGATGATGAGGTCTTTTGAGTAGAATCCGGCTAGGAATGGGGTTCCTATCAGCGCCAGGTTTCCGATGGTTAGGCAGGAAGTAGTGACTGGGAGTATTTTCTGTAGGCCTCCTATCTTTCGGATATCTTGTTCTCCGTTTAGGTTGTGGATGATAGACCCTGAGCATAGGAATAGTATGGCTTTAAAGAAGGCATGGGTTGAGATGTGTAGGAAGGCTAGTTGTGGGAGGTTTAGTCCGATAGTGACTATTATTAGTCCTAGTTGGCTGGATGTTGAGAAAGCAATGATTTTTTTGATGTCATTTTGGGTTAGGGCGCATGTGGCAGCGAATAGGGTTGATAGAGCACCTAGGCATAGGCAGGCAGTTAGGGCTGTCTGGTTGGTGGCTAGCAGGGGGTGCATGCGGATGAGCAGGAAGATTCCGGCTACTACTATGGTACTGGAGTGCAGTAGGGCTGATACTGGGGTGGGGCCTTCTATTGCTGCGGGCAGTCATGGGTGGAGTCCAAATTGGGCGGATTTTCCTGCGGCTGCGAGGATTAATCCTATGAGGGGGAGGATTGGGGTTTGGTGGGGGTGTACGGCTTGTTGGATCTCTCAGGTGTTGAATGTTGAAGCTAGTCATGCTATGCTCAGGATCAGTCCGATGTCTCCGATTCGGTTGTAGATTACGGCTCGTAGGGCGGCGGTGTTGGCATCTGCTCGGCCTTGTCATCAGCCGATGAGAAGGAAGGACATGATTCGTACTCCTTCCCAGCCTACGAATAGGAGGAATATGTTGTTTGCGGTTGTTAGGAGGAGTATGGCGACTAGGAATGTCAGTAGGTAGGTGAAAAATTTTGTTACGTATGGCTCTGAGGCCATGTATCATATGGCGAATTGTAGGATTGATCATGTTACAAATAGGGCGATTGGAAGAAATGTTATTGAGTATTGGTCTATTTTTAGGCTCAGGGGGATTTTAAAGTTTATAATGAATTTTCACTCCCAGTGGCAGGTGACAGATTCTACTCCCGAGTAGATGAATGCGGTTGTAGGGGCTAGGCTAATTAGGAATGCGGTTTTAACAGCGCGGGTGGTGGCTTGTGGGGTGTTTTTAAAGTTTTTAAATAGAAATGGCAGGATGATTGGGGTTAGGAGGATTGTCAGCGTGAGTAGTGTGAGGGAGTTGATTAGTAGTGTGGGGTTCACTATTTTTACTTGGATTTGCACCAAGATGGGTGGTTCCTAAGACCAGTGGATTGCTGTTATCCTTTAAAAGTAAGGGGGCTGAGGTTTTAGGCTCAGATGTAAGAGTTAGCAGCTCTTGTTGGTTAAACCCTCCCCTCGGCAGGTAAGAAGGTTTGAACTTCTATTCTTAGAATCACAGTCTAATGTTTGGTTTAAACTATACTTGCATGAGGGGATTCCGGAGATCAGTTCGGGTTTGAGGATTAGGAGGAATATTGGGATAATGTGGAGTGTTATGAGCAGGTGTTCTCGCGTGGTTGAGTTTTGCATAGATGTGATGTGGGAGGGGATTGAGCCTCGTGGGGTCATTAGTAGTATGAATAAGGTGTAGGAGGCGGTTAGTAGGGTTGCGATTCCTGTTAGGATGATCGTGAAGGCAGATCAGTTGAATAAGGTGATTATAATGGTTAGCTCTGCTATGAGGTTTGTTGTTGGGGGTAAGGTTATGTTTGTTAGATTGGCCAGCAATCATCAGGTAGCTATGAGTGGTAGGAGAGGTTGTAGGCCTCGTGTGAGTAGTAGAATTCGGCTGTGCGTACGTTCATAGTTTGTGTTGGCTAGGCAGAATAGTATGGAGGAAGTTAGTCCATGGGAAATTATTAGGATCATTGCCCCTGAGAATGATCAGTGGGTTTGGATTATTCCTGCGGCGATAACTAGGCCTATGTGGCTAACGGATGAATAAGCGATTAGTGATTTTAGGTCTGTCTGTCGTAGGCAGATTGAGCTAGTCATTAGGGCGCCTCATAGGGCCAGGGTTAGGAAGGGGTAGTGCAGGAGGTTGGACAGTGGGCCCATAAATAGAGTGACTCGTATAATTCCGTATCCTCCTAGCTTTAGTAGTAGGGCGGCGAGGAGTATTGAGCCTGCGATGGGTGCTTCTACGTGGGCTTTTGGCAGTCAGAGGTGTAGGCCGTATAGTGGGGCTTTTACTATGAATGCTATGAGCAGTGCTAGACCTGATAGTATTCCTGTCCATGAGGTGGATAGGGTTGGGTGGGTTAGTTGTAGGGTTGGCAGGTGCAGGGTGCCAATTTTCACGTATAGGTGTATGATTGTGATTAGCAGGGGTAGAGAGCTTACTGGCGTGTAGAATAGCAGGTAGATGCCAGCGCTTAGGCGTTCTGGTTGGTTCCCCCATCGGGTGATTAAGATTAGGGTGGGAATGAGGGTTGCTTCAAATGAGATGTAAAATAGTGCTAGTTCTGTGGTGGAAAAGGCTAGTAGGATGAATGGCTGGACTGCGACTAAGGTTGAGATAAAGATTCGTTTGCGTTGTAGGGGTTCTTGTTGCAGGTGGTTTTGGCTTGCTATGATTATGAGTGGGAGTAGTCAGCAGGATAGTACTAGGAGGGGGGATGAGATTTGGTCAATTCCTGTTCAGTTGGATAAAAATTTGTAGGGGTAGTAGGTTGGGATTAATCACTGTAGGCTTAGGGCAGCGATTAGGAGGCTGTATAAGGTGGTGTTAGTCCATAGAAATTTTGGTGGAGACAGCAGGGCTGTTGGAAGAAGTATGATTGTGGGTAGGATGATTTTTAGCATTGCAGGAGGTTTAGGTTGTGTAGATGGTCGGAGCCATGTGTGCGGGTGGAGGCTACTAGGATGGCCAGGCCTGTGCCCGCCTCACACGCTGAGAAGGTTAGCATGAGAATTGGTACCATGGTGAATGAGGAGACTTGGTTTTCGATGGATCATATTGATAGGCCTACGAATATCGATAATATTATGCTTTCAAGGCATAGTAGGGCGGATACTAGGTGGGTTCGGTGGAAGGCTAGTCCTAGTCCGCTGAAAATGAAGGCTGAGTAGAAGCTTAAATGTAGGGGCGACATAAGAAAGTTACAGGGTTGGCTGTAATCTGCTGGGTCGAAACCAGCTATCTTTTTGGTTAGACTAACTTTCTGTTATTCTGCTCATTCTAGGCCCCCTTGAATTCACTCGTAGGCCAGTCCGAGTGTTAGGAGAAGGAGGATCACTACAGTTCAGGTGAGGGTCATTAGGGGGGATTGGAGTTGGACGGCTCATGGCAGGGGGAGTAGGAGGGCGATTTCTAGGTCGAATAGGACGAACAGGATGGCTACTGAGGAAGAATCGGACTGAGAATGGTAATCGAGCAGATCCAAGTGGGTCGAATCCACATTCGTACGGTGAGAGTTTCTCTGAGTCGGGGTTTATTTGGGCGAGTCAGAAGTTTAATGCGGTTAGGGCGGCGCTTAGGATTGATGATAGGGCGAATATGAACATGAGTGCGTTCATTGCTCTCCTCTGGGTTTATACCAGATTCTAGAGATTGGAAGTCAATTGTAATTAATATACTAGAAGAGCAAGATCCTCATCAGTAGATGGTTATGTAGAGGAATAGTCAGATGACGTCTACGAAGTGTCAGTATCAGGCTGCTGCCTCGAATCCGAAGTGGTGGTCTGATGTAAAGTGGAACTTGATCAGTCGGAAGAGGCAGACGGTCAGGAAGGAGGATCCGATGATTACGTGGAGTCCGTGGAATCCAGTGGCAACGAAGAAGGTAGATCCGTAGACGCTATCGGCGATTGAGAATGGGGCTTCGTGGTATTCTATTGCTTGTAGGGCTGTGAAGTAGAATCCCAGGAGGATCGTTAGGGTTAGGGCGTGGATGGCGTGTTTTCGGTTTCCTTCTGTGATGCTGTGATGGGCTCACGTTACGGTAACGCCTGAGGCTAGTAGGATGGCTGTGTTTAGTAGGGGGACTTCTATCGGGTTGAGTGGTTTAATTCCTGTTGGGGGTCATTGGCCTCCTAGTTCTGGGGTTGGGGCCAGGCTCGAGTGGAAGAACGCTCAGAAGAACCCTAAGAAGAAGAATGCTTCGGATGTGATGAAAAGGATTATGCCGTATCGTAGGCCTTTTTGGACTGTGGGAGTGTGATGGCCTTGGAAGGTGCTTTCTCGTACAATGTCTCGTCATCATTGGAGTATTACTAGGAGTATTGAGATGAGGCCTAGGGTTAGTAGTATGGATGAGTTGTAGTGGAATCACATGATTAATCCTGAGGTTGTGAGTAGGGCGGCGGCTGCCCCGAAGATTGGTCAAGGGCTTGGGTCAACTATGTGGTATGAGTGTGCTTGGTGTGCCATTAGATGTTTTCTTGTAAGTATAGGCTTAGAAGGAGCACGAAGACGTAGGCCTGGATTATGGCTACTGCTACTTCTAGGATGGTTAGGAGTAGTAGGATGATTATTGTTAGGATGGATACTGCAGGAAGGGTGGGTATTAATGCAATGGAGGCTGTAGAGATGAGTTGGATGAGTAAGTGTCCTGCTGTAAGGTTGGCTGTAAGGCGGACTCCGAGGGCTAGGGGGCGGATTAGTAGGCTGGTTGTTTCGATCAGGATTAGTGCGGGGATTAGGGGTGTAGGGGTACCTTCGGGTAATAGGTGGGCTAAAGAGGCTGATGGTTGGTTTCGTAGGCCTGTTAGTAGTGTGGCGAGCCATAGTGGGAAGGCTAGGGCTATGTTCATAGATAGTTGGGTGGTTGGGGTGAATGTATATGGAAGGAGGCCTAGAAGGTTGATTGTAAGAAGTATGATTATTAGGGATGTAAATATTATGGCTCATTTGTGGCCATTTTTGTTGAGTGGGACTATTAGTTGTTTTGTGATTAGGTGAAGGAGTCATGTTTGGATAGTAGAAAGGCGGTTGTTGATTCATCGGTTGTTTGGGGACGGGAATAGTAGGGCTGGGAAGAGTAGGGATAGTAGGATTAAGGGGATGCCGAATAGATTGGGGCTGGAAAATTGGTCAAAGAAGCTTAGGTTCATGGTCAGGATCATGGTGTGGGTTTGGTAGTGAGGGAGGTCTTATTTGATGGGGGGTTGGTTGTGGTGAAGGCTAGTAGTTTTGGTTGGATGAGGAGTGCTAGGGTTAATCAGGTTATAATTATGATTGAAAATCATGGTGCGGGGTTAAGCTGTGGCATATCATTAAGGAGGGGGAAGTCCCTCTTTGGCTAGCTTAAAAGGCAAGTGCTGTTGCATAGCTTCTTAATGATTAGGATGATGATAGAAGGGACGATCAGGCCTCGAAATGTGGGAGTGGGGTTGATTCTACTACAATGGGTATGTAGCTGTGATTAGCCCCGCAAATTTCTGAGCATTGTCCGTAAAAAATCCCAGGCCGGGTGGTAATGAATGAAGTTTGGTTTAGTCGGCCTGGGATTGCGTCTGTTTTAACTCCGAGCGTTGGGACTGCTCAGGAGTGGAGTACGTCTCCTGCAGTAATGATCACGCGGATGGGGGATTCTATTGGGATAACTACGCGGTGGTCAACTTCTAGCAGTCGGAAGTGGCCGTTGGGTAAGTCTGGGGTGGGCACTATGTAGGAGTCGAAGGATAGGTCTTTGAAGTCTGTGTATTCGTAGCTTCAGTATCATTGGTGGCCGATGGCTTTTAGGGTGAGGTCTGGTTCATCGATTTTGTCCATTATGTAGAGGATTTGTAGGGATGGGAGGGCGAGGAGTACCAGGACGATAGCAGGTAGGATTGTCCAGATCAGCTCTACTTCTTGGGCGTCTACAGCATTGGACGAGAGTTTTTCTGTTAGTATGTGGGCTAAAAGGTAGAGAACTAGGCTGCAGATAGCTAGGGCAACGATTAGGGCGTGGTCGTGGAATTCAACGAGTTCTTCTATGATGGGTGATGAGGCGTCTTGGAATCCTAGTTGGGAGTGGTTGGCCACATGAGATGTACAGGATTTTTACCTGTGATTTAGTCTTGACAAGGCTATGTAATTGGTTTACTAACGTCTCATAAGAAAGAAGCATGAGCGGTTAATGCAGTTGGCTTGAAACCAGCATGTGAGGGTTCGATTCCTTCCTTTCTTGTACTTGGACGAAGGCCGGTTCCTCGAAAGTATGGTATGGGGGAGGGCAGCCGTGGATTCATTCAACGTTTGTGGTAGTTAGTTCTGGTTGTAGGACTTTTCGTTTGGCCGGAAAGGCTTCTCAGATGATGAATATTAGTATGATTACGGCTACTATTGAGATTAGGGAGCCGATGGAGGAAATGGTGTTTCATAGTGTGTAGGCGTCGGGATAGTCCGAGTATCGTCGGGGTATTCCTGCTAGGCCTAGGAAGTGCTGGGGGAAGAACGTTAGGTTTACTCCTGTAAATATTACCCCGAAGTGGGCTTTTGCTCATGTTTGGTGTAGGGTAAACCCAGTGAGTAGTGGGAATCAGTGAGTAAATCCTGCTAGAATGGCAAAGACGGCGCCTATGGATAGGACGTAGTGGAAGTGGGCAACTACGTAGTACGTGTCGTGCAGGGCGATGTCTAGGGAAGAGTTTGCAAGAACGATTCCTGTTAATCCTCCGATGGTAAATAGGAAGATAAATCCTAGAGCTCATAGTATTGGGGGGGGTCTCATTTGATTGTTCCTCCGTGCAGGGTGGCTAGTCAGCTAAATACTTTGATTCCGGTAGGGATGGCAATGATTATAGTGGCTGATGTAAAGTAGGCTCGGGTATCAACGTCTATTCCTACTGTAAACATGTGGTGAGCTCAGACGATGAATCCTAGGAAGCCGATGGATAGTATGGCTCAGACTATTCCCATGTAGCCGAAGGGCTCCTTTTTGCCTGAGTAGTACGTGACTACGTGTGAGATGATTCCAAACCCCGGTAGGATCAGAATATAGACTTCTGGGTGTCCGAAGAATCAGAATAGGTGTTGGTACAGGATTGGGTCTCCTCCTCCAGCGGGGTCGAAGAATGTGGTGTTTAGGTTTCGATCAGTTAGTAATATTGTAATACCGGCGGCGAGTACGGGGAGTGATAGAAGGAGTAGGATGGCGGTAATTAGTACGGATCAGACAAATAGTGGGGTTTGGTATTGTGAGAGTGCGGGGGGTTTTATGTTGATGGCTGTGGTGATAAAGTTGATGGCCCCAAGGATGGAGGAGATACCGGCTAAGTGGAGTGAGAAGATAGCCAGGTCTACTGAAGCTCCGGCGTGGGCAAGGTTACCTGCTAGGGGAGGGTAGACAGTTCAGCCTGTGCCGGCGCCAGCTTCTACAGTGGATGAGGCTAGTAGGAGGAGGAATGATGGGGGGAGGAGTCAAAAGCTTATGTTGTTTATTCGCGGGAATGCTATGTCGGGGGCACCGATTATGAGGGGGACTAATCAGTTGCCGAATCCTCCGATCATGATGGGTATGACTATAAAGAAGCTTATTACAAAGGCGTGAGCGGTAACGATTACATTGTAAATTTGGTCGTCGCCTAGGAGAGTTCCTGGTTGTCCTAGTTCTGCGCGGATTAATAGGCTGAGTGCGGTGCCGACTATTCCTGCTCATGCCCCGAAGATGAGGTACAGGGTGCCAATATCCTTATGGTTAGTGGAAAATAGTCATCGGTTGATGAAGGTGACGGGTAAGATGGCTGAGTGTTGAAGCGTTAGGCTGTAGTCCTTTTTACAGAGGTTTAATTCCTCTTCTTATCGGCTCTGTAGTGAAATTCATGTTGAGTTGCAAGCTCATCGATGCGCACTAGGGTGCGTCAGGGTCTTTGTAGGCAGAAGCCAATTGGTTTAGGCATTTAGCTGTTAACTAGAGTTTTGTGGGATCGAAGCCCATCTGTCTAGGGAGGCTTTAGCTTAATTAAAGCGTCTGACTTGCATTCAGAAGATACAGGTTAATATTCTGTAAGTCTTAATGTGCAGAAACTAAGAGGGTTTAACTCTTATTTAAGGCTTTGAAGGCCTTCGGTTTGGGGTGTTATCCTAAGTTTCTAGACAATGGCATGTATTATTGGGGACAGGGGAAGTAAGAGGATTGATAGTGAGGCAAGGACCGCAGTAGGTGTGCTTGGGGCTTTGCTAGTGTATCATTGTTTTATGTGGTTAGAGGAGTTGGGGGGAAGGGTAATTGTTGAGTGGTATGCGAGGCGTAGGTAGAAGAAGAGGCTGAGCAGTGATAGCATGGCAATTGCCATGGCTGCTGGTGTTATTTCCTGTTTAGTTAGTTCTTGGATGATAAGTCACTTTGGTATAAAGCCTGTTAATGGGGGGAGGCCTGCTAGGGATAAAAGTACTAGTATTAGGGTGGCGTTTAGCACTGGGGTTTTTGTTCATGAGGTTGTGATCATGGATAGGTTAAGGGCTTTGATTTTGTTAAGGGCTAGGAATACGGCTGATGTTATGATTGTGTATAGGTAGAAGGTAAGTAAGGCCAATTTGGGGCTGTAAACTAGGATGATGGCGATTCAGCCTAAGTGGGAGATGGACGAGAAGGCTAGGATTTTGCGTGTTTGTGTTTGGTTCAGTCCTATTCAGCCTCCTAGTGCTGTTGAGGCTAGGGCCATGGCGGTGAGTAGAGCTGGGTCGAGGGATTTGGATGTTAGTAGGAGCAGGGTTAGTGGGGGGAATTTTATGAGGGTCGAGAGTAGCAGGGCTGTTATTAGTGGCGATCCTTGTAGTACTTCTGGGAATCAGAAGTGAAATGGCACTAGGCCCAGTTTAATAGCGATTGCTGCTGTCAGTAGTAGACAGGAGGTTGGGTGGTTTATTTGTGTGATGTCTCATTGGCCGGTGACTCAGGCATTGGTTATGCTAGAGAATAGGACCAGGGCGGAAGCAGCTGCTTGGGTTAGGAAGTATTTCGTTGCGGCTTCTACTGCTCGTGGGTGGTGGGATTTGGCAATTAGGGGAATGATGGCTAGTGCGTTGATCTCCAGTCCTGTCCAGGCCAGAACTCAGTGGTTGCTGGAAATTGTGATTGTGGTGCCCAAGATGAGGCTGAAGGTTATGATTGGGGTCGCGTAAGGGTTCATTAGTAGAGGAGGGGGTTAAACCATCATTTTCGGGGTATGGGCCCGATAGCTTGATTAGCTGACTCTACTAGAAAATAATATAAGGGAAGTATGGAGAATTTTGATTTCTCTTGTGTGGGTTCAATTCCTACTTTTCTAAGGTCAACAGGAAATGAGAGGGCTGTTATACCTCTATGTTCACTTTATCATAGTGACCCTTTGTAGTTCAGGCACATTTCCTTATGTAAGGAGGTAGGCCTGCATAGCAGATAGGTATGCTGATGTGTCAGAGGCACAGAGCTAGTGTGAGGGGTAGGAAGTTTTTTCATAGTAGGTGCATTAGTTGGTCATATCGGAATCGTGGGTATGAAGCTCGGACCCATAAGAAACCAGAAGATAGTAGGAGGACTTTTGTGGCTAGGATGACGGGGAATAGTTCTGTGGGTGGCCCTAGGGCGCTTGGGTTTAGGAATATGATGGCTGTAAGTGTATTTATTAGCATAATGTTCGCATATTCAGCTAGGAAGAATAAGGCGAAGGGTCCTGCGGCGTATTCAACGTTAAACCCTGAGACTAGCTCAGATTCACCCTCTGTGAGGTCAAAAGGAGCTCGGTTTGTCTCTGCTAGGGTGGATACGTATCATATTATTGCTAGGGGTCATGAGGAGAAAATGAAGTATAGAGGCTCCTGTGCGATGGCAAAGGAGCTGAGTGTGTAGCTTCCGCTTAGTATGATTATTGATAGCAGGATTATGGCCAGTGTCACTTCGTATGAAATGGTCTGTGCTACTGCCCGTAGGGCTCCGATTAGTGCGTATTTTGAGTTCGAGGCTCAGCCTGATCATAGGACTGAGTAGACGGCTAGGCTTGACATGGCTATTAGGAAGAGAACTCCGAGGTTTAGATCTGCTAGGGGAAATGGGAGTGGTAGTGGTGCTCAAGTGGTGAGGGCTAGGACAAGGGCTAGTATTGGTATCAGAATGAATAGAAGTGGGGAAGAGGTAGAGGGTCGGATGGGCTCTTTGGTAAATAGTTTCAGTCCGTCCGCAAATGGTTGAAGTAGGCCAAAAGGTCCGACAACGTTAGGGCCTTTGCGGGATTGTATGTAGCTTAGGATTTTCCGTTCTACTAGGGTTAGGAAGGCTACGGCAATCAGGATTGGGATGATGTATAGGAGGGATATAACGAGGCAGCTTAGTGTTGTTATTTGAATCATGGGTGAAGCTAGGGAGAGGATTTGAACCTCTGGGGAAAGGGCTTAAGCCTTCTGCACTTGCCGGGCTCTGCCACTCTAGCTGGTCCTTTTCTAGGATTGAAAGTGGTGGGGGAAGGCCCTCTTCACGGTTTAGTTGGTTTCACTGCTTAGAGCGGGGGGGGGCGTGCTTGTGGTATTGGCCCCACTTTCCCGGTCCTTTCGTACTGGGGAGAGTGTGTCATAGATAGAAACCGACCTGGATTGCTCCGGTCTGAACTCAGATCACGTAGGACTGTTAATCGTTGAACAAACGAACCCTTAATAGCGGCTGCACCATTAGGATGTCCTGATCCAACATCGAGGTCGTAAACCCCCCTGTCGATATGGGCTCTTGAGGGGGATTGCGCTGTTATCCCTGGGGTAGCTTGGTCCATTAATCAATTATATTGGGTCTGGTCACTGTTAGCACTTTGAGGGGTAGCTCTAGGTAAAGAGGTATGGTCTTGTTTTTGGAGGATTTGTTCTCCTCCAAGGTCGCCCCAACCGAAAAATATCGACCAGGCTCTGCGATGGTAGTGGCCCCAGTGGGGTTGATTGAGGATTCGCGGTGGTCGTTGATTTTTAAGTTCCACAGGGTCTTCTCGTCTTATGTTCACATCCCCGCTTTTGCACGGGGAGATCAATTTCACTGATTATCTGTGAGAGACAGTTAAGACCTCGTTTAGCCATTCATACAAGTCTCGATTTATGGGACAATTGATTGCGCTATCTTTGCACGGTTAGGATACCGCGGCCGTTAAACCTAAGTCACCGGGCAGGCATCACCTTCAATACTTGTTTAATTTGCTGAAGGCTATGTTTTTGGTAAACAGTCGGGCCTTATTAATTTGCCGAGTTCCTTTCACAGATTTTAATCGCTCTTATAGGCGCTCCTGAGTCGGGTTAACAGGGTTAGTTAATACGTGGTCTTGTAGGGGTTTTTGTATCTGTCTAGGTCTGTTAATAATGTTTCTATGTAAGCTTGCGCCGTTAGAGGGGTGTGGCCCTGTACATGAGGGGCCTAGGATGATTCCTAGGATTGTTATGAGGATGGCAGCGGTTTTGGTGATAAGGGGTATGGTTATTGGGGGGGTTTTGGTTGGTGTGATGAAAGAGGTAATGATTATTCCTGCTGTAATGCTGCCTAGGGCGAGTCGGGTTAGGGGGGCGGTGATTAGTGGGTTGTTTTCGTTTATTGATACTATTGGGGGGATTCGGGTTTGTCCAGCTTGGACTAGGATGGTTATGCGGATGCTGTAGGTTGCGGTGAATGCTGTGGCTATAAGGGTTAGGAGTAGGGCTCAAGTATTTAGGTATGATGTGTTTAAGCTTTCGATGATGAGGTCTTTTGAGTAGAATCCGGCTAGGAATGGGGTTCCTATCAGCGCCAGGTTTCCGATGGTTAGGCAGGAAGTAGTGACTGGGAGTATTTTCTGTAGGCCTCCTATCTTTCGGATATCTTGTTCTCCGTTTAGGTTGTGGATGATAGACCCTGAGCATAGGAATAGTATGGCTTTAAAGAAGGCATGGGTTGAGATGTGTAGGAAGGCTAGTTGTGGGAGGTTTAGTCCGATAGTGACTATTATTAGTCCTAGTTGGCTGGATGTTGAGAAAGCAATGATTTTTTTGATGTCATTTTGGGTTAGGGCGCATGTGGCAGCGAATAGGGTTGATAGAGCACCTAGGCATAGGCAGGCAGTTAGGGCTGTCTGGTTGGTGGCTAGCAGGGGGTGCATGCGGATGAGCAGGAAGATTCCGGCTACTACTATGGTACTGGAGTGCAGTAGGGCTGATACTGGGGTGGGGCCTTCTATTGCTGCGGGCAGTCATGGGTGGAGTCCAAATTGGGCGGATTTTCCTGCGGCTGCGAGGATTAATCCTATGAGGGGGAGGATTGGGGTTTGGTGGGGGTGTACGGCTTGTTGGATCTCTCAGGTGTTGAATGTTGAAGCTAGTCATGCTATGCTCAGGATCAGTCCGATGTCTCCGATTCGGTTGTAGATTACGGCTCGTAGGGCGGCGGTGTTGGCATCTGCTCGGCCTTGTCATCAGCCGATGAGAAGGAAGGACATGATTCGTACTCCTTCCCAGCCTACGAATAGGAGGAATATGTTGTTTGCGGTTGTTAGGAGGAGTATGGCGACTAGGAATGTCAGTAGGTAGGTGAAAAATTTTGTTACGTATGGCTCTGAGGCCATGTATCATATGGCGAATTGTAGGATTGATCATGTTACAAATAGGGCGATTGGAAGAAATGTTATTGAGTATTGGTCTATTTTTAGGCTCAGGGGGATTTTAAAGTTTATAATGAATTTTCACTCCCAGTGGCAGGTGACAGATTCTACTCCCGAGTAGATGAATGCGGTTGTAGGGGCTAGGCTAATTAGGAATGCGGTTTTAACAGCGCGGGTGGTGGCTTGTGGGGTGTTTTTAAAGTTTTTAAATAGAAATGGCAGGATGATTGGGGTTAGGAGGATTGTCAGCGTGAGTAGTGTGAGGGAGTTGATTAGTAGTGTGGGGTTCACTATTTTTACTTGGATTTGCACCAAGATGGGTGGTTCCTAAGACCAGTGGATTGCTGTTATCCTTTAAAAGTAAGGGGGCTGAGGTTTTAGGCTCAGATGTAAGAGTTAGCAGCTCTTGTTGGTTAAACCCTCCCCTCGGCAGGTAAGAAGGTTTGAACTTCTATTCTTAGAATCACAGTCTAATGTTTGGTTTAAACTATACTCGCATGAGGGGATTCCGGAGATCAGTTCGGGTTTGAGGATTAGGAGGAATATTGGGATAATGTGGAGTGTTATGAGCAGGTGTTCTCGCGTGGTTGAGTTTTGCATAGATGTGATGTGGGAGGGGATTGAGCCTCGTGGGGTCATTAGTAGTATGAATAAGGTGTAGGAGGCGGTTAGTAGGGTTGCGATTCCTGTTAGGATGATCGTGAAGGCAGATCAGTTGAATAAGGTGATTATAATGGTTAGCTCTGCTATGAGGTTTGTTGTTGGGGGTAAGGCTATGTTTGTTAGATTGGCCAGCAATCATCAGGTAGCTATGAGTGGTAGGAGAGGTTGTAGGCCTCGTGTGAGTAGTAGAATTCGGCTGTGCGTACGTTCATAGTTTGTGTTGGCTAGGCAGAATAGTATGGAGGAAGTTAGTCCATGGGAAATTATTAGGATCATTGCCCCTGAGAATGATCAGTGGGTTTGGATTATTCCTGCGGCGATAACTAGGCCTATGTGGCTAACGGATGAATAAGCGATTAGTGATTTTAGGTCTGTCTGTCGTAGGCAGATTGAGCTAGTCATTAGGGCGCCTCATAGGGCCAGGGTTAGGAAGGGGTAGTGCAGGAGGTTGGACAGTGGGCCCATAAATAGAGTGACTCGTATAATTCCGTATCCTCCTAGCTTTAGTAGTAGGGCGGCGAGGAGTATTGAGCCTGCGATGGGTGCTTCTACGTGGGCTTTTGGCAGTCAGAGGTGTAGGCCGTATAGTGGGGCTTTTACTATGAATGCTATGAGCAGTGCTAGACCTGATAGTATTCCTGTCCATGAGGTGGATAGGGTTGGGTGGGTTAGTTGTAGGGTTGGCAGGTGCAGGGTGCCAATTTTCACGTATAGGTGTATGATTGTGATTAGCAGGGGTAGAGAGCTTACTGGCGTGTAGAATAGCAGGTAGATGCCAGCGCTTAGGCGTTCTGGTTGGTTCCCCCATCGGGTGATTAAGATTAGGGTGGGAATGAGGGTTGCTTCAAATGAGATGTAAAATAGTGCTAGTTCTGTGGTGGAAAAGGCTAGTAGGATGAATGGCTGGACTGCGACTAAGGTTGAGATAAAGATTCGTTTGCGTTGTAGGGGTTCTTGTTGCAGGTGGTTTTGGCTTGCTATGATTATGAGTGGGAGTAGTCAGCAGGATAGTACTAGGAGGGGGGATGAGATTTGGTCAATTCCTGTTCAGTTGGATAAAAATTTGTAGGGGTAGTAGGTTGGGATTAATCACTGTAGGCTTAGGGCAGCGATTAGGAGGCTGTATAAGGTGGTGTTAGTCCATAGAAATTTTGGTGGAGACAGCAGGGCTGTTGGAAGAAGTATGATTGTGGGTAGGATGATTTTTAGCATTGCAGGAGGTTTAGGTTGTGTAGATGGTCGGAGCCATGTGTGCGGGTGGAGGCTACTAGGATGGCCAGGCCTGTGCCCGCCTCACACGCTGAGAAGGTTAGCATGAGAATTGGTACCATGGTGAATGAGGAGACTTGGTTTTCGATGGATCATATTGATAGGCCTACGAATATCGATAATATTATGCTTTCAAGGCATAGTAGGGCAGATACTAGGTGGGTTCGGTGGAAGGCTAGTCCTAGTCCGCTGAAAATGAAGGCTGAGTAGAAGCTTAAATGTAGGGGCGACATAAGAAAGTTACAGGGTTGGCTGTAATCTGCTGGGTCGAAACCAGCTATCTTTTTGGTTAGACTAACTTTCTGTTATTCTGCTCATTCTAGGCCCCCTTGAATTCACTCGTAGGCCAGTCCGAGTGTTAGGAGAAGGAGGATCACTACAGTTCAGGTGAGGGTCATTAGGGGGGATTGGAGTTGGACGGCTCATGGCAGGGGGAGTAGGAGGGCGATTTCTAGGTCGAATAGGACGAACAGGATGGCTACTGAGGAAGAATCGGACTGAGAATGGTAATCGAGCAGATCCAAGTGGGTCGAATCCACATTCGTACGGTGAGAGTTTCTCTGAGTCGGGGTTTATTTGGGCGAGTCAGAAGTTTAATGCGGTTAGGGCGGCGCTTAGGATTGATGATAGGGCGAATATGAACATGAGTGCGTTCATTGCTCTCCTCTGGGTTTATACCAGATTCTAGAGATTGGAAGTCAATTGTAATTAATATACTAGAAGAGCAAGATCCTCATCAGTAGATGGTTATGTAGAGGAATAGTCAGATGACGTCTACGAAGTGTCAGTATCAGGCTGCTGCCTCGAATCCGAAGTGGTGGTCTGATGTAAAGTGGAACTTGATCAGTCGGAAGAGGCAGACGGTCAGGAAGGAGGATCCGATGATTACGTGGAGTCCGTGGAATCCAGTGGCAACGAAGAAGGTAGATCCGTAGACGCTATCGGCGATTGAGAATGGGGCTTCGTGGTATTCTATTGCTTGTAGGGCTGTGAAGTAGAATCCCAGGAGGATCGTTAGGGTTAGGGCGTGGATGGCGTGTTTTCGGTTTCCTTCTGTGATGCTGTGATGGGCTCACGTTACGGTAACGCCTGAGGCTAGTAGGATGGCTGTGTTTAGTAGGGGGACTTCTATCGGGTTGAGTGGTTTAATTCCTGTTGGGGGTCATTGGCCTCCTAGTTCTGGGGTTGGGGCCAGGCTCGAGTGGAAGAACGCTCAGAAGAACCCTAAGAAGAAGAATGCTTCGGATGTGATGAAAAGGATTATGCCGTATCGTAGGCCTTTTTGGACTGTGGGAGTGTGATGGCCTTGGAAGGTGCTTTCTCGTACAATGTCTCGTCATCATTGGAGTATTACTAGGAGTATTGAGATGAGGCCTAGGGTTAGTAGTATGGATGAGTTGTAGTGGAATCACATGATTAATCCTGAGGTTGTGAGTAGGGCGGCGGCTGCCCCGAAGATTGGTCAAGGGCTTGGGTCAACTATGTGGTATGAGTGTGCTTGGTGTGCCATTAGATGTTTTCTTGTAAGTATAGGCTTAGAAGGAGCACGAAGACGTAGGCCTGGATTATGGCTACTGCTACTTCTAGGATGGTTAGGAGTAGTAGGATGATTATTGTTAGGATGGATACTGCAGGAAGGGTGGGTATTAATGCAATGGAGGCTGTAGAGATGAGTTGGATGAGTAAGTGTCCTGCTGTAAGGTTGGCTGTAAGGCGGACTCCGAGGGCTAGGGGGCGGATTAGTAGGCTGGTTGTTTCGATCAGGATTAGTGCGGGGATTAGGGGTGTAGGGGTACCTTCGGGTAATAGGTGGGCTAAAGAGGCTGATGGTTGGTTTCGTAGGCCTGTTAGTAGTGTGGCGAGCCATAGTGGGAAGGCTAGGGCTATGTTCATAGATAGTTGGGTGGTTGGGGTGAATGTATATGGAAGGAGGCCTAGAAGGTTGATTGTAAGAAGTATGATTATTAGGGATGTAAATATTATGGCTCATTTGTGGCCATTTTTGTTGAGTGGGACTATTAGTTGTTTTGTGATTAGGTGAAGGAGTCATGTTTGGATAGTAGAAAGGCGGTTGTTGATTCATCGGTTGTTTGGGGACGGGAATAGTAGGGCTGGGAAGAGTAGGGATAGTAGGATTAAGGGGATGCCGAATAGATTGGGGCTGGAAAATTGGTCAAAGAAGCTTAGGTTCATGGTCAGGATCATGGTGTGGGTTTGGTAGTGAGGGAGGTCTTATTTGATGGGGGGTTGGTTGTGGTGAAGGCTAGTAGTTTTGGTTGGATGAGGAGTGCTAGGGTTAATCAGGTTATAATTATGATTGAAAATCATGGTGCGGGGTTAAGCTGTGGCATATCATTAAGGAGGGGGAAGTCCCTCTTTGGCTAGCTTAAAAGGCAAGTGCTGTTGCATAGCTTCTTAATGATTAGGATGATGATAGAAGGGACGATCAGGCCTCGAAATGTGGGAGTGGGGTTGATTCTACTACAATGGGTATGTAGCTGTGATTAGCCCCGCAAATTTCTGAGCATTGTCCGTAAAAAATCCCAGGCCGGGTGGTAATGAATGAAGTTTGGTTTAGTCGGCCTGGGATTGCGTCTGTTTTAACTCCGAGCGTTGGGACTGCTCAGGAGTGGAGTACGTCTCCTGCAGTAATGATCACGCGGATGGGGGATTCTATTGGGATAACTACGCGGTGGTCAACTTCTAGCAGTCGGAAGTGGCCGTTGGGTAAGTCTGGGGTGGGCACTATGTAGGAGTCGAAGGATAGGTCTTTGAAGTCTGTGTATTCGTAGCTTCAGTATCATTGGTGGCCGATGGCTTTTAGGGTGAGGTCTGGTTCATCGATTTTGTCCATTATGTAGAGGATTTGTAGGGATGGGAGGGCGAGGAGTACCAGGACGATAGCAGGTAGGATTGTCCAGATCAGCTCTACTTCTTGGGCGTCTACAGCATTGGACGAGAGTTTTTCTGTTAGTATGTGGGCTAAAAGGTAGAGAACTAGGCTGCAGATAGCTAGGGCAACGATTAGGGCGTGGTCGTGGAATTCAACGAGTTCTTCTATGATGGGTGATGAGGCGTCTTGGAATCCTAGTTGGGAGTGGTTGGCCACATGAGATGTACAGGATTTTTACCTGTGATTTAGTCTTGACAAGGCTATGTAATTGGTTTACTAACGTCTCATAAGAAAGAAGCATGAGCGGTTAATGCAGTTGGCTTGAAACCAGCATGTGAGGGTTCGATTCCTTCCTTTCTTGTACTTGGACGAAGGCCGGTTCCTCGAAAGTATGGTATGGGGGAGGGCAGCCGTGGATTCATTCAATGTTTGTGGTAGTTAGTTCTGGTTGTAGGACTTTTCGTTTGGCCGGAAAGGCTTCTCAGATGATGAATATTAGTATGATTACGGCTACTATTGAGATTAGGGAGCCGATGGAGGAAATGGTGTTTCATAGTGTGTAGGCGTCGGGATAGTCCGAGTATCGTTGGGGTATTCCTGCTAGGCCTAGGAAGTGCTGGGGGAAGAACGTTAGGTTTACTCCTGTAAATATTACCCCGAAGTGGGCTTTTGCTCATGTTTGGTGTAGGGTAAACCCAGTGAGTAGTGGGAATCAGTGAGTAAATCCTGCTAGAATGGCAAAGACGGCGCCTATGGATAGGACGTAGTGGAAGTGGGCAACTACGTAGTACGTGTCGTGCAGGGCGATGTCTAGGGAAGAGTTTGCAAGAACGATTCCTGTTAATCCTCCGATGGTAAATAGGAAGATAAATCCTAGAGCTCATAGTATTGGGGGGGTCTCATTTGATTGTTCCTCCGTGCAGGGTGGCTAGTCAGCTAAATACTTTGATTCCGGTAGGGATGGCAATGATTATAGTGGCTGATGTAAAGTAGGCTCGGGTATCAACGTCTATTCCTACTGTAAACATGTGGTGAGCTCAGACGATGAATCCTAGGAAGCCGATGGATAGTATGGCTCAGACTATTCCCATGTAGCCGAAGGGCTCCTTTTTGCCTGAGTAGTACGTGACTACGTGTGAGATGATTCCAAACCCCGGTAGGATCAGAATATAGACTTCTGGGTGTCCGAAGAATCAGAATAGGTGTTGGTACAGGATTGGGTCTCCTCCTCCAGCGGGGTCGAAGAATGTGGTGTTTAGGTTTCGATCAGTTAGTAATATTGTAATACCGGCGGCGAGTACGGGGAGTGATAGAAGGAGTAGGATGGCGGTAATTAGTACGGATCAGACAAATAGTGGGGTTTGGTATTGTGAGAGTGCGGGGGGTTTTATGTTGATGGCTGTGGTGATAAAGTTGATGGCCCCAAGGATGGAGGAGATACCGGCTAAGTGGAGTGAGAAGATAGCCAGGTCTACTGAAGCTCCGGCGTGGGCAAGGTTACCTGCTAGGGGAGGGTAGACAGTTCAGCCTGTGCCGGCGCCAGCTTCTACAGTGGATGAGGCTAGTAGGAGGAGGAATGATGGGGGGAGGAGTCAAAAGCTTATGTTGTTTATTCGCGGGAATGCTATGTCGGGGGCACCGATTATGAGGGGGACTAATCAGTTGCCGAATCCTCCGATCATGATGGGTATGACTATAAAGAAGCTTATTACAAAGGCGTGAGCGGTAACGATTACATTGTAAATTTGGTCGTCGCCTAGGAGAGTTCCTGGTTGTCCTAGTTCTGCGCGGATTAATAGGCTGAGTGCGGTGCCGACTATTCCTGCTCATGCCCCGAAGATGAGGTACAGGGTGCCAATATCCTTATGGTTAGTGGAAAATAGTCATCGGTTGATGAAGGTGACGGGTAAGATGGCTGAGTGTTGAAGCGTTAGGCTGTAGTCCTTTTTACAGAGGTTTAATTCCTCTTCTTATCGGCTCTGTAGTGAAATTCATGTTGAGTTGCAAGCTCATCGATGCGCACTAGGGTGCGTCAGGGTCTTTGTAGGCAGAAGCCAATTGGTTTAGGCATTTAGCTGTTAACTAGAGTTTTGTGGGATCGAAGCCCATCTGTCTAGGGAGGCTTTAGCTTAATTAAAGCGTCTGACTTGCATTCAGAAGATACAGGTTAATATTCTGTAAGTCTTAATGTGCAGAAACTAAGAGGGTTTAACTCTTATTTAAGGCTTTGAAGGCCTTCGGTTTGGGGTGTTATCCTAAGTTTCTAGACAATGGCATGTATTATTGGGGACAGGGGAAGTAAGAGGATTGATAGTGAGGCAAGGACCGCAGTAGGTGTGCTTGGGGCTTTGCTAGTGTATCATTGTTTTATGTGGTTAGAGGAGTTGGGGGGAAGGGTAATTGTTGAGTGGTATGCGAGGCGTAGGTAGAAGAAGAGGCTGAGCAGTGATAGCATGGCAATTGCCATGGCTGCTGGTGTTATTTCCTGTTTAGTTAGTTCTTGGATGATAAGTCACTTTGGTATAAAGCCTGTTAATGGGGGGAGGCCTGCTAGGGATAAAAGTACTAGTATTAGGGTGGCGTTTAGCACTGGGGTTTTTGTTCATGAGGTTGTGATCATGGATAGGTTAAGGGCTTTGATTTTGTTAAGGGCTAGGAATACGGCTGATGTTATGATTGTGTATAGGTAGAAGGTAAGTAAGGCCAATTTGGGGCTGTAAACTAGGATGATGGTGATTCAGCCTAAGTGGGAGATGGACGAGAAGGCTAGGATTTTGCGTGTTTGTGTTTGGTTCAGTCCTATTCAGCCTCCTAGTGCTGTTGAGGCTAGGGCCATGGCGGTGAGTAGAGCTGGGTCGAGGGATTTGGATGTTAGTAGGAGCAGGGTTAGTGGGGGGAATTTTATGAGGGTCGAGAGTAGCAGGGCTGTTATTAGTGGCGATCCTTGTAGTACTTCTGGGAATCAGAAGTGAAATGGCACTAGGCCCAGTTTAATAGCGATTGCTGCTGTCAGTAGTAGACAGGAGGTTGGGTGGTTTATTTGTGTGATGTCTCATTGGCCGGTGACTCAGGCATTGGTTATGCTAGAGAATAGGACCAGGGCGGAAGCAGCTGCTTGGGTTAGGAAGTATTTCGTTGCGGCTTCTACTGCTCGTGGGTGGTGGGATTTGGCAATTAGGGGAATGATGGCTAGTGTGTTGATCTCCAGTCCTGTCCAGGCCAGAACTCAGTGGTTGCTGGAAATTGTGATTGTGGTGCCCAAGATGAGGCTGAAGGTTATGATTGGGGTCGCGTAAGGGTTCATTAGTAGAGGAGGGGGTTAAACCATCATTTTTGGGGTATGGGCCCGATAGCTTGATTAGCTGACTCTACTAGAAAATAATATAAGGGAAGTATGGAGAATTTTGATTTCTCTTGTGTGGGTTCAATTCCTACTTTTCTAAGGTCAACAGGAAATGAGAGGGCTGTTATACCTCTATGTTCACTTTATCATAGTGACCCTTTGTAGTTCAGGCACATTTCCTTATGTAAGGAGGTAGGCCTGCATAGCAGATAGGTATGCTGATGTGTCAGAGGCACAGAGCTAGTGTGAGGGGTAGGAAGTTTTTTCATAGTAGGTGCATTAGTTGGTCATATCGGAATCGTGGGTATGAAGCTCGGACCCATAAGAAACCAGAAGATAGTAGGAGGACTTTTGTGGCTAGGATGACGGGGAATAGTTCTGTGGGTGGCCCTAGGGCGCTTGGGTTTAGGAATATGATGGCTGTAAGTGTATTTATTAGCATAATGTTCGCATATTCAGCTAGGAAGAATAAGGCGAAGGGTCCTGCGGCGTATTCAACGTTAAACCCTGAGACTAGCTCAGATTCACCCTCTGTGAGGTCAAAAGGAGCTCGGTTTGTCTCTGCTAGGGTGGATACGTATCATATTATTGCTAGGGGTCATGAGGAGAAAATGAAGTATAGAGGCTCCTGTGCGATGGCAAAGGAGCTGAGTGTGTAGCTTCCGCTTAGTATGATTATTGATAGCAGGATTATGGCCAGTGTCACTTCGTATGAAATGGTCTGTGCTACTGCCCGTAGGGCTCCGATTAGTGCGTATTTTGAGTTCGAGGCTCAGCCTGATCATAGGACTGAGTAGACGGCTAGGCTTGACATGGCTATTAGGAAGAGAACTCCGAGGTTTAGATCTGCTAGGGGAAATGGGAGTGGTAGTGGTGCTCAAGTGGTGAGGGCTAGGACAAGGGCTAGTATTGGTATCAGAATGAATAGAAGTGGGGAAGAGGTAGAGGGTCGGATGGGCTCTTTGGTAAATAGTTTCAGTCCGTCCGCAAATGGTTGAAGTAGGCCAAAAGGCCCGACAACGTTAGGGCCTTTGCGGGATTGTATGTAGCTTAGGATTTTCCGTTCTACTAGGGTTAGGAAGGCTACGGCAATCAGGATTGGGATGATGTATAGGAGGGATATAACGAGGCAGCTTAGTGTTGTTATTTGAATCATGGGTGAAGCTAGGGAGAGGATTTGAACCTCTGGGGAAAGGGCTTAAGCCTTCTGCACTTGCCGGGCTCTGCCACTCTAGCTGGTCCTTTTCTAGGATTGAAAGTGGTGGGGGAAGGCCCTCTTCACGGTTTAGTTGGTTTCACTGCTTGGAGGGGGGGGGCGTGCTTGTGGTATTGGCCCCACTTTCCCGGTCCTTTCGTACTGGGGAGAGTGTGTCATAGATAGAAACCGACCTGGATTGCTCCGGTCTGAACTCAGATCACGTAGGACTGTTAATCGTTGAACAAACGAACCCTTAATAGCGGCTGCACCATTAGGATGTCCTGATCCAACATCGAGGTCGTAAACCCCCCTGTCGATATGGGCTCTTGAGGGGGATTGCGCTGTTATCCCTGGGGTAGCTTGGTCCATTAATCAATTATATTGGGTCTGGTCACTGTTAGCACTTTGAGGGGTAGCTCTAGGTAAAGAGGTATGGTCTTGTTTTTGGAGGATTTGTTCTCCTCCAAGGTCGCCCCAACCGAAAAATATCGACCAGGCTCTGCGATGGTAGTGGCCCCAGTGGGGTTGATTGAGGATTCGCGGTGGTCGTTGATTTTTAAGTTCCACAGGGTCTTCTCGTCTTATGTTCACATCCCCGCTTTTGCACGGGGAGATCAATTTCACTGATTATCTGTGAGAGACAGTTAAGACCTCGTTTAGCCATTCATACAAGTCTCGATTTATGGGACAATTGATTGCGCTATCTTTGCACGGTTAGGATACCGCGGCCGTTAAACCTAAGTCACCGGGCAGGCATCACCTTCAATACTTGTTTAATTTGCTGAAGGCTATGTTTTTGGTAAACAGTCGGGCCTTATTAATTTGCCGAGTTCCTTTCACAGATTTTAATCGCTCTTATAGGCGCTCCTGAGTCGGGTTAACAGGGTTAGTTAATACGTGGTCTTGTAGGGGTTTTTGTATCTGTCTAGGTCTGTTAATAATGTTTCTATGTAAGCTTGCGCCGTTAGAGGGGTGTGGCCCTGTACATGAGGGGCCTAGGATGATTCCTAGGATTGTTATGAGGATGGCAGCGGTTTTGGTGATAAGGGGTATGGTTATTGGGGGGGTTTTGGTTGGTGTGATGAAAGAGGTAATGATTATTCCTGCTGTAATGCTGCCTAGGGCGAGTCGGGTTAGGGGGGCGGTGATTAGTGGGTTGTTTTCGTTTATTGATACTATTGGGGGGATTCGGGTTTGTCCAGCTTGGACTAGGATGGTTATGCGGATGCTGTAGGTTGCGGTGAATGCTGTGGCTATAAGGGTTAGGAGTAGGGCTCAAGTATTTAGGTATGATGTGTTTAAGCTTTCGATGATGAGGTCTTTTGAGTAGAATCCGGCTAGGAATGGGGTTCCTATCAGCGCCAGGTTTCCGATGGTTAGGCAGGAAGTAGTGACTGGGAGTATTTTCTGTAGGCCTCCTATCTTTCGGATATCTTGTTCTCCGTTTAGGTTGTGGATGATAGACCCTGAGCATAGGAATAGTATGGCTTTAAAGAAGGCATGGGTTGAGATGTGTAGGAAGGCTAGTTGTGGGAGGTTTAGTCCGATAGTGACTATTATTAGTCCTAGTTGGCTGGATGTTGAGAAAGCAATGATTTTTTTGATGTCATTTTGGGTTAGGGCGCATGTGGCAGCGAATAGGGTTGATAGAGCACCTAGGCATAGGCAGGCAGTTAGGGCTGTCTGGTTGGTGGCTAGCAGGGGGTGCATGCGGATGAGCAGGAAGATTCCGGCTACTACTATGGTACTGGAGTGCAGTAGGGCTGATACTGGGGTGGGGCCTTCTATTGCTGCGGGCAGTCATGGGTGGAGTCCAAATTGGGCGGATTTTCCTGCGGCTGCGAGGATTAATCCTATGAGGGGGAGGATTGGGGTTTGGTGGGGGTGTACGGCTTGTTGGATCTCTCAGGTGTTGAATGTTGAAGCTAGTCATGCTATGCTCAGGATCAGTCCGATGTCTCCGATTCGGTTGTAGATTACGGCTCGTAGGGCGGCGGTGTTGGCATCTGCTCGGCCTTGTCATCAGCCGATGAGAAGGAAGGACATGATTCGTACTCCTTCCCAGCCTACGAATAGGAGGAATATGTTGTTTGCGGTTGTTAGGAGGAGTATGGCGACTAGGAATGTCAGTAGGTAGGTGAAAAATTTTGTTACGTATGGCTCTGAGGCCATGTATCATATGGCGAATTGTAGGATTGATCATGTTACAAATAGGGCGATTGGAAGAAATGTTATTGAGTATTGGTCTATTTTTAGGCTCAGGGGGATTTTAAAGTTTATAATGAATTTTCACTCCCAGTGGCAGGTGACAGATTCTACTCCCGAGTAGATGAATGCGGTTGTAGGGGCTAGGCTAATTAGGAATGCGGTTTTAACAGCGCGGGTGGTGGCTTGTGGGGTGTTTTTAAAGTTTTTAAATAGAAATGGCAGGATGATTGGGGTTAGGAGGATTGTCAGCGTGAGTAGTGTGAGGGAGTTGATTAGTAGTGTGGGGTTCACTATTTTTACTTGGATTTGCACCAAGATGGGTGGTTCCTAAGACCAGTGGATTGCTGTTATCCTTTAAAAGTAAGGGGGCTGAGGTTTTAGGCTCAGATGTAAGAGTTAGCAGCTCTTGTTGGTTAAACCCTCCCCTCGGCAGGTAAGAAGGTTTGAACTTCTATTCTTAGAATCACAGTCTAATGTTTGGTTTAAACTATACTTGCATGAGGGGATTCCGGAGATCAGTTCGGGTTTGAGGATTAGGAGGAATATTGGGATAATGTGGAGTGTTATGAGCAGGTGTTCTCGCGTGGTTGAGTTTTGCATAGATGTGATGTGGGAGGGGATTGAGCCTCGTTGGGTCATTAGTAGTATGAATAAGGTGTAGGAGGCGGTTAGTAGGGTTGCGATTCCTGTTAGGATGATCGTGAAGGCAGATCAGTTGAATAAGGTGATTATAATGGTTAGCTCTGCTATGAGGTTTGTTGTTGGGGGTAAGGCTATGTTTGTTAGATTGGCCAGCAATCATCAGGTAGCTATGAGTGGTAGGAGAGGTTGTAGGCCTCGTGTGAGTAGTAGAATTCGGCTGTGCGTACGTTCATAGTTTGTGTTGGCTAGGCAGAATAGTATGGAGGAAGTTAGTCCATGGGAAATTATTAGGATCATTGCCCCTGAGAATGATCAGTGGGTTTGGATTATTCCTGCGGCGATAACTAGGCCTATGTGGCTAACGGATGAATAAGCGATTAGTGATTTTAGGTCTGTCTGTCGTAGGCAGATTGAGCTAGTCATTAGGGCGCCTCATAGGGCCAGGGTTAGGAAGGGGTAGTGCAGGAGGTTGGACAGTGGGCCCATAAATAGAGTGACTCGTATAATTCCGTATCCTCCTAGCTTTAGTAGTAGGGCGGCGAGGAGTATTGAGCCTGCGATGGGTGCTTCTACGTGGGCTTTTGGCAGTCAGAGGTGTAGGCCGTATAGTGGGGCTTTTACTATGAATGCTATGAGCAGTGCTAGACCTGATAGTATTCCTGTCCATGAGGTGGATAGGGTTGGGTGGGTTAGTTGTAGGGTTGGCAGGTGCAGGGTGCCAATTTTCACGTATAGGTGTATGATTGTGATTAGCAGGGGTAGAGAGCTTACTGGCGTGTAGAATAGCAGGTAGATGCCAGCGCTTAGGCGTTCTGGTTGGTTCCCCCATCGGGTGATTAAGATTAGGGTGGGAATGAGGGTTGCTTCAAATGAGATGTAAAATAGTGCTAGTTCTGTGGTGGAAAAGGCTAGTAGGATGAATGGCTGGACTGCGACTAAGGTTGAGATAAAGATTCGTTTGCGTTGTAGGGGTTCTTGTTGCAGGTGGTTTTGGCTTGCTATGATTATGAGTGGGAGTAGTCAGCAGGATAGTACTAGGAGGGGGGATGAGATTTGGTCAATTCCTGTTCAGTTGGATAAAAATTTGTAGGGGTAGTAGGTTGGGATTAATCACTGTAGGCTTAGGGCAGCGATTAGGAGGCTGTATAAGGTGGTGTTAGTCCATAGAAATTTTGGTGGAGACAGCAGGGCTGTTGGAAGAAGTATGATTGTGGGTAGGATGATTTTTAGCATTGCAGGAGGTTTAGGTTGTGTAGATGGTCGGAGCCATGTGTGCGGGTGGAGGCTACTAGGATGGCCAGGCCTGTGCCCGCCTCACACGCTGAGAAGGTTAGCATGAGAATTGGTACCATGGTGAATGAGGAGACTTGGTTTTCGATGGATCATATTGATAGGCCTACGAATATCGATAATATTATGCTTTCAAGGCATAGTAGGGCGGATACTAGGTGGGTTCGGTGGAAGGCTAGTCCTAGTCCGCTGAAAATGAAGGCTGAGTAGAAGCTTAAATGTAGGGGCGACATAAGAAAGTTACAGGGTTGGCTGTAATCTGCTGGGTCGAAACCAGCTATCTTTTTGGTTAGACTAACTTTCTGTTATTCTGCTCATTCTAGGCCCCCTTGAATTCACTCGTAGGCCAGTCCGAGTGTTAGGAGAAGGAGGATCACTACAGTTCAGGTGAGGGTCATTAGGGGGGATTGGAGTTGGACGGCTCATGGCAGGGGGAGTAGGAGGGCGATTTCTAGGTCGAATAGGACGAACAGGATGGCTACTGAGGAAGAATCGGACTGAGAATGGTAATCGAGCAGATCCAAGTGGGTCGAATCCACATTCGTACGGTGAGAGTTTCTCTGAGTCGGGGTTTATTTGGGCGAGTCAGAAGTTTAATGCGGTTAGGGCGGCGCTTAGGATTGATGATAGGGCGAATATGAACATGAGTGCGTTCATTGCTCTCCTCTGGGTTTATACCAGATTCTAGAGATTGGAAGTCAATTGTAATTAATATACTAGAAGAGCAAGATCCTCATCAGTAGATGGTTATGTAGAGGAATAGTCAGATGATGTCTACAAAGTGTCAGTATCAGGCTGCTGCCTCGAATCCGAAGTGGTGGTCTGATGTAAAGTGGAACTTGATCAGTCGGAAGAGGCAGACGGTCAGGAAGGAGGATCCGATGATTACGTGGAGTCCGTGGAATCCAGTGGCAACGAAGAAGGTAGATCCGTAGACGCTATCGGCGATTGAGAATGGGGCTTCGTGGTATTCTATTGCTTGTAGGGCTGTGAAGTAGAATCCCAGGAGGATCGTTAGGGTTAGGGCGTGGATGGCGTGTTTTCGGTTTCCTTCTGTGATGCTGTGATGGGCTCACGTTACGGTAACGCCTGAGGCTAGTAGGATGGCTGTGTTTAGTAGGGGGACTTCTATCGGGTTGAGTGGTTTAATTCCTGTTGGGGGTCATTGGCCTCCTAGTTCTGGGGTTGGGGCCAGGCTCGAGTGGAAGAACGCTCAGAAGAACCCTAAGAAGAAGAATGCTTCGGATGTGATGAAAAGGATTATGCCGTATCGTAGGCCTTTTTGGACTGTGGGAGTGTGATGGCCTTGGAAGGTGCTTTCTCGTACAATGTCTCGTCATCATTGGAGTATTACTAGGAGTATTGAGATGAGGCCTAGGGTTAGTAGTATGGATGAGTTGTAGTGGAATCACATGATTAATCCTGAGGTTGTGAGTAGGGCGGCGGCTGCCCCGAAGATTGGTCAAGGGCTTGGGTCAACTATGTGGTATGAGTGTGCTTGGTGTGCCATTAGATGTTTTCTTGTAAGTATAGGCTTAGAAGGAGCACGAAGACGTAGGCCTGGATTATGGCTACTGCTACTTCTAGGATGTAACCTGCTTATAAGATAGTCCGTATATAATGTATATTACTGGTACTATAGTATGTATGTATATGGGGTATATAAATTTATGCACGAATATGCATAACCAAATACCCCCGCCTCGGGGGGGGAGGGGGGGGGGGTTAAGCATAATGGCATAGATGGGGTAGAATTATTGGGGGCTTGCGGTTAGTTCCTGTAGTTGAGAACAATGGCGGCTTTTCGAGCCGCAGGCCTCGGGTAGTGTCCGGGCAGGAATAATGACTTATTTTATGTTTTTTTTAGGGATTTGCTTTGCGGTGGGTGTTTTGGGTGTGGCGTCGAATCCTTCGCCGTATTATGGGGTTGTTGGTTTGGTGTTAGCGTCTGTGGCGGGGTGCGGGTGGTTGCTGGGCCTTGGGGTTTCGTTCGTGGCTTTAGTGCTGTTTATGGTGTATTTGGGGGGTATGCTGGTGGTGTTTGTTTATTCAGTAGCTTTAGCAGCGGAGCCTTTCCCTGGGGCTTGGGGGGATTGACGGGTGATTGGATGTGCAGTAGCGTTTGTGGCAATTGTTTTTGGGGGGTTGGTGTTTGGGGGGTTTATGGGGGCTTGGAAGTTCGGGGTTTCTACTGTGAATAATGTTGGGGTGTTTGTTGTTCGGTCGGATTTTAGTGGAGTTTCCATGTTTTATTCACATGGGGCAGGGATGTTTTTAGTGGCGGGTTGGGGGCTGTTGTTGACTTTGTTTGTTGTATTGGAGCTTGTGCGGGGGTTGTCGCGGGGTGCTATTCGGGCGGTTTAGGGGTTAGGGTCAGAGAATAGTTTATTGAAAATGCCAGCTTTGGGAGCTGGAGATAAAGGTTTGAGTCCTTTTTTTCTGAGTTTGGGGTACTCTAAGAAGTGGTAAGTCTTCAATCTTTGGTTTACAAGACCAATGTTTTTATAAACTATTAGAGTATTTAGCAGTTGAGTATTTTGTTTTCTAGGGCGCTTGCGGCGGGGAGGAGAAATAGGAGGATAGTGAAGTAGGCGATTGAAGCGAGTTGGCCGATGATGATGAATGGGTGTTCGACGGGTTGGCTTCCTACTCATGTTAGGACGAGGAGGTCGGCGACTAGTACTCAGAATAGGAGCTGGGAGAGTGGTCGGAATGTTATTGCTCGTTGTTTTGATTTGTGCAGGAATGGGATTAGGAATAGGATCAGTACGGAGGTGGCCAGTGCTAATACGCCTCCTAGTTTATTTGGGATTGAACGTAGGATGGCGTAGGCGAATAGGAAGTATCATTCTGGCTTGATGTGTGGTGGGGTTACTAGCGGGTTTGCTGGGGTGAAGTTTTCTGGGTCTCCCAGGAGGTTAACCGCTCATGCTTCTTTCTTATGAGACGTTAGTAAACCAATTACATAGCCTTGTCAAGACTAAATCACAGGTAAAAATCCTGTACATCTCATGTGGCCAACCACTCCCAACTAGGATTCCAAGACGCCTCATCACCCATCATAGAAGAACTCGTTGAATTCCACGACCACGCCCTAATCGTTGCCCTAGCTATCTGCAGCCTAGTTCTCTACCTTTTAGCCCACATACTAACAGAAAAACTCTCGTCCAATGCTGTAGACGCCCAAGAAGTAGAGCTGATCTGGACAATCCTACCTGCTATCGTCCTGGTACTCCTCGCCCTCCCATCCCTACAAATCCTCTACATAATTGACGAAATCGACGAACCAGACCTCACCCTAAAAGCCATCGGCCACCAATGATACTGAAGCTACGAATACACAGACTTCAAAGACCTATCATTCGACTCCTACATAGTGCCCACCCCAGACTTACCCAACGGCCACTTCCGACTGCTAGAAGTTGACCACCGCGTAGTTATCCCAATAGAATCCCCCATCCGCGTAATCATTACTGCAGGAGACGTACTCCACTCCTGAGCAGTCCCAACGCTCGGAGTTAAAACAGACGCAATCCCAGGCCGACTAAACCAAACTTCATTCATTACCACCCGGCCTGGGATTTTTTACGGACAATGCTCAGAAATTTGCGGGGCTAATCACAGCTACATACCCATTGTAGTAGAATCAACCCCACTCCCACATTTCGAGGCCTGATCGTCCCTTCTATCATCATCCTAATCATTAAGAAGCTATGCAACAGCACTAGCCTTTTAAGCTAGCCAAAGAGGGACTTCCCCCTCCTTAATGATATGCCACAGCTTAACCCCGCACCATGATTTTCAATCATAATTATAACCTGATTAACCCTAGCACTCCTCATCCAACCAAAACTACTAGCCTTCACCACAACCAACCCCCCATCAAATAAGACCTCCCTCACTACCAAACCCACACCATGATCCTGACCATGAACCTAAGCTTCTTTGACCAATTTTCCAGCCCCAATCTATTCGGCATCCCCTTAATCCTACTATCCCTACTCTTCCCAGCCCTACTATTCCCGTCCCCAAACAACCGATGAATCAACAACCGCCTTTCTACTATCCAAACATGACTCCTTCACCTAATCACAAAACAACTAATAGTCCCACTCAACAAAAATGGCCACAAATGAGCCATAATATTTACATCCCTAATAATCATACTTCTTACAATCAACCTTCTAGGCCTCCTTCCATATACATTCACCCCAACCACCCAACTATCTATGAACATAGCCCTAGCCTTCCCACTATGGCTCGCCACACTACTAACAGGCCTACGAAACCAACCATCAGCCTCTTTAGCCCACCTATTACCCGAAGGTACCCCTACACCCCTAATCCCCGCACTAATCCTGATCGAAACAACCAGCCTACTAATCCGCCCCCTAGCCCTCGGAGTCCGCCTTACAGCCAACCTTACAGCAGGACACTTACTCATCCAACTCATCTCTACAGCCTCCATTGCATTAATACCCACCCTTCCTGCAGTATCCATCCTAACAATAATCATCCTACTACTCCTAACCATCCTAGAAGTAGCAGTAGCCATAATCCAGGCCTACGTCTTCGTGCTCCTTCTAAGCCTATACTTACAAGAAAACATCTAATGGCACACCAAGCACACTCATACCACATAGTTGACCCAAGCCCTTGACCAATCTTCGGGGCAGCCGCCGCCCTACTCACAACCTCAGGATTAATCATGTGATTCCACTACAACTCATCCATACTACTAACCCTAGGCCTCATCTCAATACTCCTAGTAATACTCCAATGATGACGAGACATTGTACGAGAAAGCACCTTCCAAGGCCATCACACTCCCACAGTCCAAAAAGGCCTACGATACGGCATAATCCTTTTCATCACATCCGAAGCATTCTTCTTCTTAGGGTTCTTCTGAGCGTTCTTCCACTCGAGCCTGGCCCCAACCCCAGAACTAGGAGGCCAACGACCCCCAACAGGAATTAAACCACTCAACCCGATAGAAGTCCCCCTACTAAACACAGCCATCCTACTAGCCTCAGGCGTTACCGTAACGTGAGCCCATCACAGCATCACAGAAGGAAACCGAAAACACGCCATCCACGCCCTAACCCTAACGATCCTCCTGGGATTCTACTTCACAGCCCTACAAGCAATAGAATACCACGAAGCCCCATTCTCAATCGCCGATAGCGTCTACGGATCTACCTTCTTCGTTGCCACTGGATTCCACGGACTCCACGTAATCATCGGATCCTCCTTCCTGACCGTCTGCCTCTTCCGACTGATCAAGTTCCACTTTACATCAGACCACCACTTCGGATTCGAGGCAGCAGCCTGATACTGACACTTCGTAGACGTCATCTGACTATTCCTCTACATAACCATCTACTGATGAGGATCTTGCTCTTCTAGTATATTAATTACAATTGACTTCCAATCTCTAGAATCTGGTATAAACCCAGAGGAGAGCAATGAACGCACTCATGTTCATATTCGCCCTATCATCAATCCTAAGCGCCGCCCTAACCGCATTAAACTTCTGACTCGCCCAAATAAACCCCGACTCAGAGAAACTCTCACCGTACGAATGTGGATTCGACCCACTTGGATCTGCTCGATTACCATTCTCAGTCCGATTCTTCCTCAGTAGCCATCCTGTTCGTCCTATTCGACCTAGAAATCGCCCTCCTACTCCCCCTGCCATGAGCCGTCCAACTCCAATCCCCCCTAATGACCCTCACCTGAACTGTAGTGATCCTCCTTCTCCTAACACTCGGACTGGCCTACGAGTGAATTCAAGGGGGCCTAGAATGAGCAGAATAACAGAAAGTTAGTCTAACCAAAAAGATAGCTGGTTTCGACCCAGCAGATTACAGCCAACCCTGTAACTTTCTTATGTCGCCCCTACATTTAAGCTTCTACTCAGCCTTCATTTTCAGCGGACTAGGACTAGCCTTCCACCGAACCCACCTAGTATCCGCCCTACTATGCCTTGAAAGCATAATATTATCGATATTCGTAGGCCTATCAATATGATCCATCGAAAACCAAGTCTCCTCATTCACCATGGTACCAATTCTCATGCTAACCTTCTCAGCGTGTGAGGCGGGCACAGGCCTGGCCATCCTAGTAGCCTCCACCCGCACACATGGCTCCGACCATCTACACAACCTAAACCTCCTGCAATGCTAAAAATCATCCTACCCACAATCATACTTCTTCCAACAGCCCTGCTCTCTCCACCAAAATTTCTATGGACTAACACCACCTTATACAGCCTCCTAATCGCTGCCCTAAGCCTACAGTGATTAATCCCAACCTACTACCCCTACAAATTTTTATCCAACTGAACAGGAATTGACCAAATCTCATCCCCCCTCCTAGTACTATCCTGCTGACTACTCCCACTCATAATCATAGCAAGCCAAAACCACCTGCAACAAGAACCCCTACAACGCAAACGAATCTTTATCTCAACCTTAGTCGCAGTCCAGCCATTCATCCTACTAGCCTTTTCCACCACAGAACTAGCACTATTTTACATCTCATTTGAAGCAACCCTCATTCCCACCCTAATCTTAATCACCCGATGGGGGAACCAACCAGAACGCCTAAGCGCTGGCATCTACCTGCTATTCTACACGCCAGTAAGCTCTCTACCCCTGCTAATCACAATCATACACCTATACGTGAAAATTGGCACCCTGCACCTGCCAACCCTACAACTAACCCACCCAACCCTATCCACCTCATGGACAGGAATACTATCAGGTCTAGCACTGCTCATAGCATTCATAGTAAAAGCCCCACTATACGGCCTACACCTCTGACTGCCAAAAGCCCACGTAGAAGCACCCATCGCAGGCTCAATACTCCTCGCCGCCCTACTACTAAAGCTAGGAGGATACGGAATTATACGAGTCACTCTATTTATGGGCCCACTGTCCAACCTCCTGCACTACCCCTTCCTAACCCTGGCCCTATGAGGCGCCCTAATGACTAGCTCAATCTGCCTACGACAGACAGACCTAAAATCACTAATCGCTTATTCATCCGTTAGCCACATAGGCCTAGTTATCGCCGCAGGAATAATCCAAACCCACTGATCATTCTCAGGGGCAATGATCCTAATAATTTCCCATGGACTAACTTCCTCCATACTATTCTGCCTAGCCAACACAAACTATGAACGTACGCACAGCCGAATTCTACTACTCACACGAGGCCTACAACCTCTCCTACCACTCATAGCTACCTGATGATTGCTGGCCAATCTAACAAACATAGCCTTACCCCCAACAAGAAACCTCATAGCAGAGCTAACCATTATAATCACCTTATTCAACTGATCTGCCTTCACGATCATCCTAACAGGAATCGCAACCCTACTAACCGCCTCCTACACCTTATTCATACTACTAATGACCCAACGAGGCTCAATCCCCTCCCACATCACATCTATGCAAAACTCAACCACGCGAGAACACCTGCTCATAACACTCCACATTATCCCAATATTCCTCCTAATCCTCAAACCCGAACTGATCTCCGGAATCCCCTCATGCAAGTATAGTTTAAACCAAACATTAGACTGTGATTCTAAGAATAGAAGTTCAAACCTTCTTACCTGCCGAGGGGAGGGTTTAACCAACAAGAGCTGCTAACTCTTACATCTGAGCCTAAAACCTCAGCCCCCTTACTTTTAAAGGATAACAGCAATCCACTGGTCTTAGGAACCACCCATCTTGGTGCAAATCCAAGTAAAAATAGTGAACCCCACACTACTAATCAACTCCCTCACACTACTCACGCTGACAATCCTCCTAACCCCAATCATCCTGCCATTTCTATTTAAAAACTTTAAAAACACCCCACAAGCCACCACCCGCGCTGTTAAAACCGCATTCCTAATTAGCCTAGCCCCTACAACCGCATTCATCTACTCGGGAGTAGAATCTGTCACCTGCCACTGGGAGTGAAAATTCATTATAAACTTTAAAATCCCCCTGAGCCTAAAAATAGACCAATACTCAATAACATTTCTTCCAATCGCCCTATTTGTAACATGATCAATCCTACAATTCGCCATATGATACATGGCCTCAGAGCCATACGTAACAAAATTTTTCACCTACCTACTGACATTCCTAGTCGCCATACTCCTCCTAACAACCGCAAACAACATATTCCTCCTATTCGTAGGCTGGGAAGGAGTACGAATCATGTCCTTCCTTCTCATCGGCTGATGACAAGGCCGAGCAGATGCCAACACCGCCGCCCTACGAGCCGTAATCTACAACCGAATCGGAGACATCGGACTGATCCTGAGCATAGCATGACTAGCTTCAACATTCAACACCTGAGAGATCCAACAAGCCGTACACCCCCACCAAACCCCAATCCTCCCCCTCATAGGATTAATCCTCGCAGCCGCAGGAAAATCCGCCCAATTTGGACTCCACCCATGACTGCCCGCAGCAATAGAAGGCCCCACCCCAGTATCAGCCCTACTGCACTCCAGTACCATAGTAGTAGCCGGAATCTTCCTGCTCATCCGCATGCACCCCCTGCTAGCCACCAACCAGACAGCCCTAACTGCCTGCCTATGCCTAGGTGCTCTATCAACCCTATTCGCTGCCACATGCGCCCTAACCCAAAATGACATCAAAAAAATCATTGCTTTCTCAACATCCAGCCAACTAGGACTAATAATAGTCACTATCGGACTAAACCTCCCACAACTAGCCTTCCTACACATCTCAACCCATGCCTTCTTTAAAGCCATACTATTCCTATGCTCAGGGTCTATCATCCACAACCTAAACGGAGAACAAGATATCCGAAAGATAGGAGGCCTACAGAAAATACTCCCAGTCACTACTTCCTGCCTAACCATCGGAAACCTGGCGCTGATAGGAACCCCATTCCTAGCCGGATTCTACTCAAAAGACCTCATCATCGAAAGCTTAAACACATCATACCTAAATACTTGAGCCCTACTCCTAACCCTTATAGCCACAGCATTCACCGCAACCTACAGCATCCGCATAACCATCCTAGTCCAAGCTGGACAAACCCGAATCCCCCCAATAGTATCAATAAACGAAAACAACCCACTAATCACCGCCCCCCTAACCCGACTCGCCCTAGGCAGCATTACAGCAGGAATAATCATTACCTCTTTCATCACACCAACCAAAACCCCCCCAATAACCATACCCCTTATCACCAAAACCGCTGCCATCCTCATAACAATCCTAGGAATCATCCTAGGCCCCTCATGTACAGGGCCACACCCCTCTAACGGCGCAAGCTTACATAGAAACATTATTAACAGACCTAGACAGATACAAAAACCCCTACAAGACCACGTATTAACTAACCCTGTTAACCCGACTCAGGAGCGCCTATAAGAGCGATTAAAATCTGTGAAAGGAACTCGGCAAATTAATAAGGCCCGACTGTTTACCAAAAACATAGCCTTCAGCAAATTAAACAAGTATTGAAGGTGATGCCTGCCCGGTGACTTAGGTTTAACGGCCGCGGTATCCTAACCGTGCAAAGATAGCGCAATCAATTGTCCCATAAATCGAGACTTGTATGAATGGCTAAACGAGGTCTTAACTGTCTCTCACAGATAATCAGTGAAATTGATCTCCCCGTGCAAAAGCGGGGATGTGAACATAAGACGAGAAGACCCTGTGGAACTTAAAAATCAACGACCACCGCGAATCCTCAATCAACCCCACTGGGGCCACTACCATCGCAGAGCCTGGTCGATATTTTTCGGTTGGGGCGACCTTGGAGGAGAACAAATCCTCCAAAAACAAGACCATACCTCTTTACCTAGAGCTACCCCTCAAAGTGCTAACAGTGACCAGACCCAATATAATTGATTAATGGACCAAGCTACCCCAGGGATAACAGCGCAATCCCCCTCAAGAGCCCATATCGACAGGGGGGTTTACGACCTCGATGTTGGATCAGGACATCCTAATGGTGCAGCCGCTATTAAGGGTTCGTTTGTTCAACGATTAACAGTCCTACGTGATCTGAGTTCAGACCGGAGCAATCCAGGTCGGTTTCTATCTATGACACACTCTCCCCAGTACGAAAGGACCGGGAAAGTGGGGCCAATACCACAAGCACGCCCCCCCCCCTCTAAGCAGTGAAACCAACTAAACCGTGAAGAGGGCCTTCCCCCACCACTTTCAATCCTAGAAAAGGACCAGCTAGAGTGGCAGAGCCCGGCAAGTGCAGAAGGCTTAAGCCCTTTCCCCAGAGGTTCAAATCCTCTCCCTAGCTTCACCCATGATTCAAATAACAACACTAAGCTGCCTCGTTATATCCCTCCTATACATCATCCCAATCCTGATTGCCGTAGCCTTCCTAACCCTAGTAGAACGGAAAATCCTAAGCTACATACAATCCCGCAAAGGCCCTAACGTTGTCGGGCCTTTTGGCCTACTTCAACCATTTGCGGACGGACTGAAACTATTTACCAAAGAGCCCATCCGACCCTCTACCTCTTCCCCACTTCTATTCATTCTGATACCAATACTAGCCCTTGTCCTAGCCCTCACCACTTGAGCACCACTACCACTCCCATTTCCCCTAGCAGATCTAAACCTCGGAGTTCTCTTCCTAATAGCCATGTCAAGCCTAGCCGTCTACTCAGTCCTATGATCAGGCTGAGCCTCGAACTCAAAATACGCACTAATCGGAGCCCTACGGGCAGTAGCACAGACCATTTCATACGAAGTGACACTGGCCATAATCCTGCTATCAATAATCATACTAAGCGGAAGCTACACACTCAGCTCCTTTGCCGTCGCACAGGAGCCTCTATACTTCATTTTCTCCTCATGACCCCTAGCATTAATATGATACGTATCCACCCTAGCAGAGACAAACCGAGCTCCTTTTGACCTCACAGAGGGTGAATCTGAGCTAGTCTCAGGGTTTAACGTTGAATACGCCGCAGGACCCTTCGCCTTATTCTTCCTAGCTGAATATGCGAACATTATGCTAATAAATACACTTACAGCCATCATATTCCTAAACCCAAGCGCCCTAGGGCCACCCACAGAACTATTCCCCGTCATCCTAGCCACAAAAGTCCTCCTACTATCTTCTGGTTTCTTATGGGTCCGAGCTTCATACCCACGATTCCGATATGACCAACTAATGCACCTACTATGAAAAAACTTCCTACCCCTCACACTAGCTCTGTGCCTCTGACACATCAGCATACCTATCTGCTATGCAGGCCTACCTCCTTACATAAGGAAATGTGCCTGAACTACAAAGGGTCACTATGATAAAGTGAACATAGAGGTATAACAGCCCTCTCATTTCCTGTTGACCTTAGAAAAGTAGGAATTGAACCCACACAAGAGAAATCAAAATTCTCCATACTTCCCTTATATTATTTTCTAGTAGAGTCAGCTAATCAAGCTATCGGGCCCATACCCCGAAAATGATGGTTTAACCCCCTCCTCTACTAATGAACCCTTACGCGACCCCAATCATAACCTTCAGCCTCATCTTGGGCACCACAATCACAATTTCCAGCAACCACTGAGTTCTGGCCTGGACAGGACTGGAGATCAACACACTAGCCATCATTCCCCTAATTGCCAAATCCCACCACCCACGAGCAGTAGAAGCCGCAACGAAATACTTCCTAACCCAAGCAGCTGCTTCCGCCCTGGTCCTATTCTCTAGCATAACCAATGCCTGAGTCACCGGCCAATGAGACATCACACAAATAAACCACCCAACCTCCTGTCTACTACTGACAGCAGCAATCGCTATTAAACTGGGCCTAGTGCCATTTCACTTCTGATTCCCAGAAGTACTACAAGGATCGCCACTAATAACAGCCCTGCTACTCTCGACCCTCATAAAATTCCCCCCACTAACCCTGCTCCTACTAACATCCAAATCCCTCGACCCAGCTCTACTCACCGCCATGGCCCTAGCCTCAACAGCACTAGGAGGCTGAATAGGACTGAACCAAACACAAACACGCAAAATCCTAGCCTTCTCGTCCATCTCCCACTTAGGCTGAATCACCATCATCCTAGTTTACAGCCCCAAATTGGCCTTACTTACCTTCTACCTATACACAATCATAACATCAGCCGTATTCCTAGCCCTTAACAAAATCAAAGCCCTTAACCTATCCATGATCACAACCTCATGAACAAAAACCCCAGTGCTAAACGCCACCCTAATACTAGTACTTTTATCCCTAGCAGGCCTCCCCCCATTAACAGGCTTTATACCAAAGTGACTTATCATCCAAGAACTAACTAAACAGGAAATAACACCAGCAGCCATGGCAATTGCCATGCTATCACTGCTCAGCCTCTTCTTCTACCTACGCCTCGCATACCACTCAACAATTACCCTTCCCCCCAACTCCTCTAACCACATAAAACAATGATACACTAGCAAAGCCCCAAGCACACCTACTGCGGTCCTTGCCTCACTATCAATCCTCTTACTTCCCCTGTCCCCAATAATACATGCCATTGTCTAGAAACTTAGGATAACACCCCAAACCGAAGGCCTTCAAAGCCTTAAATAAGAGTTAAACCCTCTTAGTTTCTGCACATTAAGACTTACAGAATATTAACCTGTATCTTCTGAATGCAAGTCAGACGCTTTAATTAAGCTAAAGCCTCCCTAGACAGATGGGCTTCGATCCCACAAAACTCTAGTTAACAGCTAAATGCCTAAACCAATTGGCTTCTGCCTACAAAGACCCTGACGCACCCTAGTGCGCATCGATGAGCTTGCAACTCAACATGAATTTCACTACAGAGCCGATAAGAAGAGGAATTAAACCTCTGTAAAAAGGACTACAGCCTAACGCTTCAACACTCAGCCATCTTACCCGTCACCTTCATCAACCGATGACTATTTTCCACTAACCATAAGGATATTGGCACCCTGTACCTCATCTTCGGGGCATGAGCAGGAATAGTCGGCACCGCACTCAGCCTATTAATCCGCGCAGAACTAGGACAACCAGGAACTCTCCTAGGCGACGACCAAATTTACAATGTAATCGTTACCGCTCACGCCTTTGTAATAAGCTTCTTTATAGTCATACCCATCATGATCGGAGGATTCGGCAACTGATTAGTCCCCCTCATAATCGGTGCCCCCGACATAGCATTCCCGCGAATAAACAACATAAGCTTTTGACTCCTCCCCCCATCATTCCTCCTACTACTAGCCTCATCCACTGTAGAAGCTGGCGCCGGCACAGGCTGAACTGTCTACCCTCCCCTAGCAGGTGACCTTGCCCACGCCGGAGCTTCAGTAGACCTGGCTATCTTCTCACTCCACTTAGCCGGTATCTCCTCCATCCTTGGGGCCATCAACTTTATCACCACAGCCATCAACATAAAACCCCCCGCACTCTCACAATACCAAACCCCACTATTTGTCTGATCCGTACTAATTACCGCCATCCTACTCCTTCTATCACTCCCCGTACTCGCCGCTGGTATTACAATATTACTAACTGATCGAAACCTAAACACCACATTCTTCGACCCCGCTGGAGGAGGAGACCCAATCCTGTACCAACACCTATTCTGATTCTTCGGACACCCAGAAGTCTATATTCTGATCCTACCGGGGTTCGGAATCATCTCACACGTAGTCACGTACTACTCAGGCAAAAAGGAGCCCTTCGGCTACATGGGAATAGTCTGAGCCATACTATCCATCGGCTTCCTAGGATTCATCGTCTGAGCTCACCACATGTTTACAGTAGGAATAGACGTTGATACCCGAGCCTACTTTACATCAGCCACTATAATCATTGCCATCCCTACCGGAATCAAAGTATTTAGCTGACTAGCCACCCTGCACGGAGGAACAATCAAATGAGACCCCCCCCAATACTATGAGCTCTAGGATTTATCTTCCTATTTACCATCGGAGGATTAACAGGAATCGTTCTTGCAAACTCTTCCCTAGACATCGCCCTGCACGACACGTACTACGTAGTTGCCCACTTCCACTACGTCCTATCCATAGGCGCCGTCTTTGCCATTCTAGCAGGATTTACTCACTGATTCCCACTACTCACTGGGTTTACCCTACACCAAACATGAGCAAAAGCCCACTTCGGGGTAATATTTACAGGAGTAAACCTAACGTTCTTCCCCCAGCACTTCCTAGGCCTAGCAGGAATACCCCGACGATACTCGGACTATCCCGACGCCTACACACTATGAAACACCATTTCCTCCATCGGCTCCCTAATCTCAATAGTAGCCGTAATCATACTAATATTCATCATCTGAGAAACCTTTTCGGCCAAACGAAAAGTCCTACAACCAGAACTAACTACCACAAACGTTGAATGAATCCACGGCTGCCCTCCCCCATACCATACTTTCGAGGAACCGGCCTTCGTCCAAGTACAAGAAAGGAAGGAATCGAACCCTCACATGCTGGTTTCAAGCCAACTGCATTAACCGCTCATGCTTCTTTCTTATGAGACGTTAGTAAACCAATTACATAGCCTTGTCAAGACTAAATCACAGGTAAAAATCCTGTACATCTCATGTGGCCAACCACTCCCAACTAGGATTCCAAGACGCCTCATCACCCATCATAGAAGAACTCGTTGAATTCCACGACCACGCCCTAATCGTTGCCCTAGCTATCTGCAGCCTAGTTCTCTACCTTTTAGCCCACATACTAACAGAAAAACTCTCGTCCAATGCTGTAGACGCCCAAGAAGTAGAGCTGATCTGGACAATCCTACCTGCTATCGTCCTGGTACTCCTCGCCCTCCCATCCCTACAAATCCTCTACATAATGGACGAAATCGACGAACCAGACCTCACCCTAAAAGCCATCGGCCACCAATGATACTGAAGCTACGAATACACAGACTTCAAAGACCTATCATTCGACTCCTACATAGTGCCCACCCCAGACTTACCCAACGGCCACTTCCGACTGCTAGAAGTTGACCACCGCGTAGTTATCCCAATAGAATCCCCCATCCGCGTAATCATTACTGCAGGAGACGTACTCCACTCCTGAGCAGTCCCAACGCTCGGAGTTAAAACAGACGCAATCCCAGGCCGACTAAACCAAACTTCATTCATTACCACCCGGCCTGGGATTTTTTACGGACAATGCTCAGAAATTTGCGGGGCTAATCACAGCTACATACCCATTGTAGTAGAATCAACCCCACTCCCACATTTCGAGGCCTGATCGTCCCTTCTATCATCATCCTAATCATTAAGAAGCTATGCAACAGCACTCGCCTTTTAAGCTAGCCAAAGAGGGACTTCCCCCTCCTTAATGATATGCCACAGCTTAACCCCGCACCATGATTTTCAATCATAATTATAACCTGATTAACCCTAGCACTCCTCATCCAACCAAAACTACTAGCCTTCACCACAACCAACCCCCCATCAAATAAGACCTCCCTCACTACCAAACCCACACCATGATCCTGACCATGAACCTAAGCTTCTTTGACCAATTTTCCAGCCCCAATCTATTCGGCATCCCCTTAATCCTACTATCCCTACTCTTCCCAGCCCTACTATTCCCGTCCCCAAACAACCGATGAATCAACAACCGCCTTTCTACTATCCAAACATGACTCCTTCACCTAATCACAAAACAACTAATAGTCCCACTCAACAAAAATGGCCACAAATGAGCCATAATATTTACATCCCTAATAATCATACTTCTTACAATCAACCTTCTAGGCCTCCTTCCATATACATTCACCCCAACCACCCAACTATCTATGAACATAGCCCTAGCCTTCCCACTATGGCTCGCCACACTACTAACAGGCCTACGAAACCAACCATCAGCCTCTTTAGCCCACCTATTACCCGAAGGTACCCCTACACCCCTAATCCCCGCACTAATCCTGATCGAAACAACCAGCCTACTAATCCGCCCCCTAGCCCTCGGAGTCCGCCTTACAGCCAACCTTACAGCAGGACACTTACTCATCCAACTCATCTCTACAGCCTCCATTGCATTAATACCCACCCTTCCTGCAGTATCCATCCTAACAATAATCATCCTACTACTCCTAACCATCCTAGAAGTAGCAGTAGCCATAATCCAGGCCTACGTCTTCGTGCTCCTTCTAAGCCTATACTTACAAGAAAACATCTAATGGCACACCAAGCACACTCATACCACATAGTTGACCCAAGCCCTTGACCAATCTTCGGGGCAGCCGCCGCCCTACTCACAACCTCAGGATTAATCATGTGATTCCACTACAACTCATCCATACTACTAACCCTAGGCCTCATCTCAATACTCCTAGTAATACTCCAATGATGACGAGACATTGTACGAGAAAGCACCTTCCAAGGCCATCACACTCCCACAGTCCAAAAAGGCCTACGATACGGCATAATCCTTTTCATCACATCCGAAGCATTCTTCTTCTTAGGGTTCTTCTGAGCGTTCTTCCACTCGAGCCTGGCCCCAACCCCAGAACTAGGAGGCCAATGACCCCCAACAGGAATTAAACCACTCAACCCGATAGAAGTCCCCCTACTAAACACAGCCATCCTACTAGCCTCAGGCGTTACCGTAACGTGAGCCCATCACAGCATCACAGAAGGAAACCGAAAACACGCCATCCACGCCCTAACCCTAACGATCCTCCTGGGATTCTACTTCACAGCCCTACAAGCAATAGAATACCACGAAGCCCCATTCTCAATCGCCGATAGCGTCTACGGATCTACCTTCTTCGTTGCCACTGGATTCCACGGACTCCACGTAATCATCGGATCCTCCTTCCTGACCGTCTGCCTCTTCCGACTGATCAAGTTCCACTTTACATCAGACCACCACTTCGGATTCGAGGCAGCAGCCTGATACTGACACTTTGTAGACATCATCTGACTATTCCTCTACATAACCATCTACTGATGAGGATCTTGCTCTTCTAGTATATTAATTACAATTGACTTCCAATCTCTAGAATCTGGTATAAACCCAGAGGAGAGCAATGAACGCACTCATGTTCATATTCGCCCTATCATCAATCCTAAGCGCCGCCCTAACCGCATTAAACTTCTGACTCGCCCAAATAAACCCCGACTCAGAGAAACTCTCACCGTACGAATGTGGATTCGACCCACTTGGATCTGCTCGATTACCATTCTCAGTCCGATTCTTCCTCAGTAGCCATCCTGTTCGTCCTATTCGACCTAGAAATCGCCCTCCTACTCCCCCTGCCATGAGCCGTCCAACTCCAATCCCCCCTAATGACCCTCACCTGAACTGTAGTGATCCTCCTTCTCCTAACACTCGGACTGGCCTACGAGTGAATTCAAGGGGGCCTAGAATGAGCAGAATAACAGAAAGTTAGTCTAACCAAAAAGATAGCTGGTTTCGACCCAGCAGATTACAGCCAACCCTGTAACTTTCTTATGTCGCCCCTACATTTAAGCTTCTACTCAGCCTTCATTTTCAGCGGACTAGGACTAGCCTTCCACCGAACCCACCTAGTATCCGCCCTACTATGCCTTGAAAGCATAATATTATCGATATTCGTAGGCCTATCAATATGATCCATCGAAAACCAAGTCTCCTCATTCACCATGGTACCAATTCTCATGCTAACCTTCTCAGCGTGTGAGGCGGGCACAGGCCTGGCCATCCTAGTAGCCTCCACCCGCACACATGGCTCCGACCATCTACACAACCTAAACCTCCTGCAATGCTAAAAATCATCCTACCCACAATCATACTTCTTCCAACAGCCCTGCTGTCTCCACCAAAATTTCTATGGACTAACACCACCTTATACAGCCTCCTAATCGCTGCCCTAAGCCTACAGTGATTAATCCCAACCTACTACCCCTACAAATTTTTATCCAACTGAGCAGGAATTGACCAAATCTCATCCCCCCTCCTAGTACTATCCTGCTGACTACTCCCACTCATAATCATAGCAAGCCAAAACCACCTGCAACAAGAACCCCTACAACGCAAACGAATCTTTATCTCAACCTTAGTCGCAGTCCAGCCATTCATCCTACTAGCCTTTTCCACCACAGAACTAGCACTATTTTACATCTCATTTGAAGCAACCCTCATTCCCACCCTAATCTTAATCACCCGATGGGGGAACCAACCAGAACGCCTAAGCGCTGGCATCTACCTGCTATTCTACACGCCAGTAAGCTCTCTACCCCTGCTAATCACAATCATACACCTATACGTGAAAATTGGCACCCTGCACCTGCCAACCCTACAACTAACCCACCCAACCCTATCCACCTCATGGACAGGAATACTATCAGGTCTAGCACTGCTCATAGCATTCATAGTAAAAGCCCCACTATACGGCCTACACCTCTGACTGCCAAAAGCCCACGTAGAAGCACCCATCGCAGGCTCAATACTCCTCGCCGCCCTACTACTAAAGCTAGGAGGATACGGAATTATACGAGTCACTCTATTTATGGGCCCACTGTCCAACCTCCTGCACTACCCCTTCCTAACCCTGGCCCTATGAGGCGCCCTAATGACTAGCTCAATCTGCCTACGACAGACAGACCTAAAATCACTAATCGCTTATTCATCCGTTAGCCACATAGGCCTAGTTATCGCCGCAGGAATAATCCAAACCCACTGATCATTCTCAGGGGCAATGATCCTAATAATTTCCCATGGACTAACTTCCTCCATACTATTCTGCCTAGCCAACACAAACTATGAACGTACGCACAGCCGAATTCTACTACTCACACGAGGCCTACAACCTCTCCTACCACTCATAGCTACCTGATGATTGCTGGCCAATCTAACAAACATAGCCTTACCCCCAACAACAAACCTCATAGCAGAGCTAACCATTATAATCACCTTATTCAACTGATCTGCCTTCACGATCATCCTAACAGGAATCGCAACCCTACTAACCGCCTCCTACACCTTATTCATACTACTAATGACCCAACGAGGCTCAATCCCCTCCCACATCACATCTATGCAAAACTCAACCACGCGAGAACACCTGCTCATAACACTCCACATTATCCCAATATTCCTCCTAATCCTCAAACCCGAACTGATCTCCGGAATCCCCTCATGCAAGTATAGTTTAAACCAAACATTAGACTGTGATTCTAAGAATAGAAGTTCAAACCTTCTTACCTGCCGAGGGGAGGGTTTAACCAACAAGAGCTGCTAACTCTTACATCTGAGCCTAAAACCTCAGCCCCCTTACTTTTAAAGGATAACAGCAATCCACTGGTCTTAGGAACCACCCATCTTGGTGCAAATCCAAGTAAAAGGAGTGAACCCCACACTACTAATCAACTCCCTCACACTACTCACGCTGACAATCCTCCTAACCCCAATCATCCTGCCATTTCTATTTAAAAACTTTAAAAACACCCCACAAGCCACCACCCGCGCTGTTAAAACCGCATTCCTAATTAGCCTAGCCCCTACAACCGCATTCATCTACTCGGGAGTAGAATCTGTCACCTGCCACTGGGAGTGAAAATTCATTATAAACTTTAAAATCCCCCTGAGCCTAAAAATAGACCAATACTCAATAACATTTCTTCCAATCGCCCTATTTGTAACATGATCAATCCTACAATTCGCCATATGATACATGGCCTCAGAGCCATACGTAACAAAATTTTTCACCTACCTACTGACATTCCTAGTCGCCATACTCCTCCTAACAACCGCAAACAACATATTCCTCCTATTCGTAGGCTGGGAAGGAGTACGAATCATGTCCTTCCTTCTCATCGGCTGATGACAAGGCCGAGCAGATGCCAACACCGCCGCCCTACGAGCCGTAATCTACAACCGAATCGGAGACATCGGACTGATCCTGAGCATAGCATGACTAGCTTCAACATTCAACACCTGAGAGATCCAACAAGCCGTACACCCCCACCAAACCCCAATCCTCCCCCTCATAGGATTAATCCTCGCAGCCGCAGGAAAATCCGCCCAATTTGGACTCCACCCATGACTGCCCGCAGCAATAGAAGGCCCCACCCCAGTATCAGCCCTACTGCACTCCAGTACCATAGTAGTAGCCGGAATCTTCCTGCTCATCCGCATGCACCCCCTGCTAGCCACCAACCAGACAGCCCTAACTGCCTGCCTATGCCTAGGTGCTCTATCAACCCTATTCGCTGCCACATGCGCCCTAACCCAAAATGACATCAAAAAAATCATTGCTTTCTCAACATCCAGCCAACTAGGACTAATAATAGTCACTATCGGACTAAACCTCCCACAACTAGCCTTCCTACACATCTCAACCCATGCCTTCTTTAAAGCCATACTATTCCTATGCTCAGGGTCTATCATCCACAACCTAAACGGAGAACAAGATATCCGAAAGATAGGAGGCCTACAGAAAATACTCCCAGTCACTACTTCCTGCCTAACCATCGGAAACCTGGCGCTGATAGGAACCCCATTCCTAGCCGGATTCTACTCAAAAGACCTCATCATCGAAAGCTTAAACACATCATACCTAAATACTTGAGCCCTACTCCTAACCCTTATAGCCACAGCATTCACCGCAACCTACAGCATCCGCATAACCATCCTAGTCCAAGCTGGACAAACCCGAATCCCCCCAATAGTATCAATAAACGAAAACAACCCACTAATCACCGCCCCCCTAACCCGACTCGCCCTAGGCAGCATTACAGCAGGAATAATCATTACCTCTTTCATCACACCAACCAAAACCCCCCCAATAACCATACCCCTTATCACCAAAACCGCTGCCATCCTCATAACAATCCTAGGAATCATCCTAGGCCCCTCATGTACAGGGCCACACCCCTCTAACGGCGCAAGCTTACATAGAAACATTATTAACAGACCTAGACAGATACAAAAACCCCTACAAGACCACGTATTAACTAACCCTGTTAACCCGACTCAGGAGCGCCTATAAGAGCGATTAAAATCTGTGAAAGGAACTCGGCAAATTAATAAGGCCCGACTGTTTACCAAAAACATAGCCTTCAGCAAATTAAACAAGTATTGAAGGTGATGCCTGCCCGGTGACTTAGGTTTAACGGCCGCGGTATCCTAACCGTGCAAAGATAGCGCAATCAATTGTCCCATAAATCGAGACTTGTATGAATGGCTAAACGAGGTCTTAACTGTCTCTCACAGATAATCAGTGAAATTGATCTCCCCGTGCAAAAGCGGGGATGTGAACATAAGACGAGAAGACCCTGTGGAACTTAAAAATCAACGACCACCGCGAATCCTCAATCAACCCCACTGGGGCCACTACCATCGCAGAGCCTGGTCGATATTTTTCGGTTGGGGCGACCTTGGAGGAGAACAAATCCTCCAAAAACAAGACCATACCTCTTTACCTAGAGCTACCCCTCAAAGTGCTAACAGTGACCAGACCCAATATAATTGATTAATGGACCAAGCTACCCCAGGGATAACAGCGCAATCCCCCTCAAGAGCCCATATCGACAGGGGGGTTTACGACCTCGATGTTGGATCAGGACATCCTAATGGTGCAGCCGCTATTAAGGGTTCGTTTGTTCAACGATTAACAGTCCTACGTGATCTGAGTTCAGACCGGAGCAATCCAGGTCGGTTTCTATCTATGACACACTCTCCCCAGTACGAAAGGACCGGGAAAGTGGGGCCAATACCACAAGCACGCCCCCCCCCTCCAAGCAGTGAAACCAACTAAACCGTGAAGAGGGCCTTCCCCCACCACTTTCAATCCTAGAAAAGGACCAGCTAGAGTGGCAGAGCCCGGCAAGTGCAGAAGGCTTAAGCCCTTTCCCCAGAGGTTCAAATCCTCTCCCTAGCTTCACCCATGATTCAAATAACAACACTAAGCTGCCTCGTTATATCCCTCCTATACATCATCCCAATCCTGATTGCCGTAGCCTTCCTAACCCTAGTAGAACGGAAAATCCTAAGCTACATACAATCCCGCAAAGGCCCTAACGTTGTCGGGCCTTTTGGCCTACTTCAACCATTTGCGGACGGACTGAAACTATTTACCAAAGAGCCCATCCGACCCTCTACCTCTTCCCCACTTCTATTCATTCTGATACCAATACTAGCCCTTGTCCTAGCCCTCACCACTTGAGCACCACTACCACTCCCATTTCCCCTAGCAGATCTAAACCTCGGAGTTCTCTTCCTAATAGCCATGTCAAGCCTAGCCGTCTACTCAGTCCTATGATCAGGCTGAGCCTCGAACTCAAAATACGCACTAATCGGAGCCCTACGGGCAGTAGCACAGACCATTTCATACGAAGTGACACTGGCCATAATCCTGCTATCAATAATCATACTAAGCGGAAGCTACACACTCAGCTCCTTTGCCATCGCACAGGAGCCTCTATACTTCATTTTCTCCTCATGACCCCTAGCAATATGATACGTATCCACCCTAGCAGAGACAAACCGAGCTCCTTTTGACCTCACAGAGGGTGAATCTGAGCTAGTCTCAGGGTTTAACGTTGAATACGCCGCAGGACCCTTCGCCTTATTCTTCCTAGCTGAATATGCGAACATTATGCTAATAAATACACTTACAGCCATCATATTCCTAAACCCAAGCGCCCTAGGGCCACCCACAGAACTATTCCCCGTCATCCTAGCCACAAAAGTCCTCCTACTATCTTCTGGTTTCTTATGGGTCCGAGCTTCATACCCACGATTCCGATATGACCAACTAATGCACCTACTATGAAAAAACTTCCTACCCCTCACACTAGCTCTGTGCCTCTGACACATCAGCATACCTATCTGCTATGCAGGCCTACCTCCTTACATAAGGAAATGTGCCTGAACTACAAAGGGTCACTATGATAAAGTGAACATAGAGGTATAACAGCCCTCTCATTTCCTGTTGACCTTAGAAAAGTAGGAATTGAACCCACACAAGAGAAATCAAAATTCTCCATACTTCCCTTATATTATTTTCTAGTAGAGTCAGCTAATCAAGCTATCGGGCCCATACCCCGAAAATGATGGTTTAACCCCCTCCTCTACTAATGAACCCTTACGCGACCCCAATCATAACCTTCAGCCTCATCTTGGGCACCACAATCACAATTTCCAGCAACCACTGAGTTCTGGCCTGGACAGGACTGGAGATCAACGCACTAGCCATCATTCCCCTAATTGCCAAATCCCACCACCCACGAGCAGTAGAAGCCGCAACGAAATACTTCCTAACCCAAGCAGCTGCTTCCGCCCTGGTCCTATTCTCTAGCATAACCAATGCCTGAGTCACCGGCCAATGAGACATCACACAAATAAACCACCCAACCTCCTGTCTACTACTGACAGCAGCAATCGCTATTAAACTGGGCCTAGTGCCATTTCACTTCTGATTCCCAGAAGTACTACAAGGATCGCCACTAATAACAGCCCTGCTACTCTCGACCCTCATAAAATTCCCCCCACTAACCCTGCTCCTACTAACATCCAAATCCCTCGACCCAGCTCTACTCACCGCCATGGCCCTAGCCTCAACAGCACTAGGAGGCTGAATAGGACTGAACCAAACACAAACACGCAAAATCCTAGCCTTCTCGTCCATCTCCCACTTAGGCTGAATCACCATCATCCTAGTTTACAGCCCCAAATTGGCCTTACTTACCTTCTACCTATACACAATCATAACATCAGCCGTATTCCTAGCCCTTAACAAAATCAAAGCCCTTAACCTATCCATGATCACAACCTCATGAACAAAAACCCCAGTGCTAAACGCCACCCTAATACTAGTACTTTTATCCCTAGCAGGCCTCCCCCCATTAACAGGCTTTATACCAAAGTGACTTATCATCCAAGAACTAACTAAACAGGAAATAACACCAGCAGCCATGGCAATTGCCATGCTATCACTGCTCAGCCTCTTCTTCTACCTACGCCTCGCATACCACTCAACAATTACCCTTCCCCCCAACTCCTCTAACCACATAAAACAATGATACACTAGCAAAGCCCCAAGCACACCTACTGCGGTCCTTGCCTCACTATCAATCCTCTTACTTCCCCTGTCCCCAATAATACATGCCATTGTCTAGAAACTTAGGATAACACCCCAAACCGAAGGCCTTCAAAGCCTTAAATAAGAGTTAAACCCTCTTAGTTTCTGCACATTAAGACTTACAGAATATTAACCTGTATCTTCTGAATGCAAGTCAGACGCTTTAATTAAGCTAAAGCCTCCCTAGACAGATGGGCTTCGATCCCACAAAACTCTAGTTAACAGCTAAATGCCTAAACCAATTGGCTTCTGCCTACAAAGACCCTGACGCACCCTAGTGCGCATCGATGAGCTTGCAACTCAACATGAATTTCACTACAGAGCCGATAAGAAGAGGAATTAAACCTCTGTAAAAAGGACTACAGCCTAACGCTTCAACACTCAGCCATCTTACCCGTCACCTTCATCAACCGATGACTATTTTCCACTAACCATAAGGATATTGGCACCCTGTACCTCATCTTCGGGGCATGAGCAGGAATAGTCGGCACCGCACTCAGCCTATTAATCCGCGCAGAACTAGGACAACCAGGAAATCTCCTAGGCGACGACCAAATTTACAATGTAATCGTTACCGCTCACGCCTTTGTAATAAGCTTCTTTATAGTCATACCCATCATGATCGGAGGATTCGGCAACTGATTAGTCCCCCTCATAATCGGTGCCCCCGACATAGCATTCCCGCGAATAAACAACATAAGCTTTTGACTCCTCCCCCCATCATTCCTCCTCCTACTAGCCTCATCCACTGTAGAAGCTGGCGCCGGCACAGGCTGAACTGTCTACCCTCCCCTAGCAGGTAACCTTGCCCACGCCGGAGCTTCAGTAGACCTGGCTATCTTCTCACTCCACTTAGCCGGTATCTCCTCCATCCTTGGGGCCATCAACTTTATCACCACAGCCATCAACATAAAACCCCCCGCACTCTCACAATACCAAACCCCACTATTTGTCTGATCCGTACTAATTACCGCCATCCTACTCCTTCTATCACTCCCCGTACTCGCCGCCGGTATTACAATATTACTAACTGATCGAAACCTAAACACCACATTCTTCGACCCCGCTGGAGGAGGAGACCCAATCCTGTACCAACACCTATTCTGATTCTTCGGACACCCAGAAGTCTATATTCTGATCCTACCGGGGTTCGGAATCATCTCACACGTAGTCACGTACTACTCAGGCAAAAAGGAGCCCTTCGGCTACATGGGAATAGTCTGAGCCATACTATCCATCGGCTTCCTAGGATTCATCGTCTGAGCTCACCACATGTTTACAGTAGGAATAGACGTTGATACCCGAGCCTACTTTACATCAGCCACTATAATCATTGCCATCCCTACCGGAATCAAAGTATTTAGCTGACTAGCCACCCTGCACGGAGGAACAATCAAATGAGACCCCCCCAATACTATGAGCTCTAGGATTTATCTTCCTATTTACCATCGGAGGATTAACAGGAATCGTTCTTGCAAACTCTTCCCTAGACATCGCCCTGCACGACACGTACTACGTAGTTGCCCACTTCCACTACGTCCTATCCATAGGCGCCGTCTTTGCCATTCTAGCAGGATTTACTCACTGATTCCCACTACTCACTGGGTTTACCCTACACCAAACATGAGCAAAAGCCCACTTCGGGGTAATATTTACAGGAGTAAACCTAACGTTCTTCCCCCAGCACTTCCTAGGCCTAGCAGGAATACCCCGACGATACTCGGACTATCCCGACGCCTACACACTATGAAACACCATTTCCTCCATCGGCTCCCTAATCTCAATAGTAGCCGTAATCATACTAATATTCATCATCTGAGAAGCCTTTTCGGCCAAACGAAAAGTCCTACAACCAGAACTAACTACCACAAACGTTGAATGAATCCACGGCTGCCCTCCCCCATACCATACTTTCGAGGAACCGGCCTTCGTCCAAGTACAAGAAAGGAAGGAATCGAACCCTCACATGCTGGTTTCAAGCCAACTGCATTAACCGCTCATGCTTCTTTCTTATGAGACGTTAGTAAACCAATTACATAGCCTTGTCAAGACTAAATCACAGGTAAAAATCCTGTACATCTCATGTGGCCAACCACTCCCAACTAGGATTCCAAGACGCCTCATCACCCATCATAGAAGAACTCGTTGAATTCCACGACCACGCCCTAATCGTTGCCCTAGCTATCTGCAGCCTAGTTCTCTACCTTTTAGCCCACATACTAACAGAAAAACTCTCGTCCAATGCTGTAGACGCCCAAGAAGTAGAGCTGATCTGGACAATCCTACCTGCTATCGTCCTGGTACTCCTCGCCCTCCCATCCCTACAAATCCTCTACATAATGGACAAAATCGATGAACCAGACCTCACCCTAAAAGCCATCGGCCACCAATGATACTGAAGCTACGAATACACAGACTTCAAAGACCTATCATTCGACTCCTACATAGTGCCCACCCCAGACTTACCCAACAGCCACTTCCGACTGCTAGAAGTTGACCACCGCGTAGTTATCCCAATAGAATCCCCCATCCGCGTGATCATTACTGCAGGAGACGTACTCCACTCCTGAGCAGTCCCAACGCTCGGAGTTAAAACAGACGCAATCCCAGGCCGACTAAACCAAACTTCATTCATTACCACCCGGCCTGGGATTTTTTACGGACAATGCTCAGAAATTTGCGGGGCTAATCACAGCTACATACCCATTGTAGTAGAATCAACCCCACTCCCACATTTCGAGGCCTGATCGTCCCTTCTATCATCATCCTAATCATTAAGAAGCTATGCAACAGCACTAGCCTTTTAAGCTAGCCAAAGAGGGACTTCCCCCTCCTTAATGATATGCCACAGCTTAACCCCGCACCATGATTTTCAATCATAATTATAACCTGATTAACCCTAGCACTCCTCATCCAACCAAAACTACTAGCCTTCACCACAACCAACCCCCCATCAAATAAGACCTCCCTCACTACCAAACCCACACCATGATCCTGACCATGAACCTAAGCTTCTTTGACCAATTTTCCAGCCCCAATCTATTCGGCATCCCCTTAATCCTACTATCCCTACTCTTCCCAGCCCTACTATTCCCGTCCCCAAACAACCGATGAATCAACAACCGCCTTTCTACTATCCAAACATGACTCCTTCACCTAATCACAAAACAACTAATAGTCCCACTCAACAAAAATGGCCACAAATGAGCCATAATATTTACATCCCTAATAATCATACTTCTTACAATCAACCTTCTAGGCCTCCTTCCATATACATTCACCCCAACCACCCAACTATCTATGAACATAGCCCTAGCCTTCCCACTATGGCTCGCCACACTACTAACAGGCCTACGAAACCAACCATCAGCCTCTTTAGCCCACCTATTACCCGAAGGTACCCCTATACCCCTAATCCCCGCACTAATCCTGATCGAAACAACCAGCCTACTAATCCGCCCCCTAGCCCTCGGAGTCCGCCTTACAGCCAACCTTACAGCAGGACACTTACTCATCCAACTCATCTCTACAGCCTCCATTGCATTAATACCCACCCTTCCTGCAGTATCCATCCTAACAATAATCATCCTACTACTCCTAACCATCCTAGAAGTAGCAGTAGCCATAATCCAGGCCTACGTCTTCGTGCTCCTTCTAAGCCTATACTTACAAGAAAACATCTAATGGCACACCAAGCACACTCATACCACATAGTTGACCCAAGCCCTTGACCAATCTTCGGGGCAGCCGCCGCCCTACTCACAACCTCAGGATTAATCATGTGATTCCACTACAACTCATCCATACTACTAACCCTAGGCCTCATCTCAATACTCCTAGTAATACTCCAATGATGACGAGACATTGTACGAGAAAGCACCTTCCAAGGCCATCACACTCCCACAGTCCAAAAAGGCCTACGATACGGCATAATCCTTTTCATCACATCCGAAGCATTCTTCTTCTTAGGGTTCTTCTGAGCGTTCTTCCACTCGAGCCTGGCCCCAACCCCAGAACTAGGAGGCCAACGACCCCCAACAGGAATTAAACCACTCAACCCGATAGAAGTCCCCCTACTAAACACAGCCATCCTACTAGCCTCAGGCGTTACCGTAACGTGAGCCCATCACAGCATCACAGAAGGAAACCGAAAACACGCCATCCACGCCCTAACCCTAACGATCCTCCTGGGATTCTACTTCACAGCCCTACAAGCAATAGAATACCACGAAGCCCCATTCTCAATCGCCGATAGCGTCTACGGATCTACCTTCTTCGTTGCCACTGGATTCCACGGACTCCACGTAATCATCGGATCCTCCTTCCTGACCGTCTGCCTCTTCCGACTGATCAAGTTCCACTTTACATCAGACCACCACTTCGGATTCGAGGCAGCAGCCTGATACTGACACTTCGTAGACGTCATCTGACTATTCCTCTACATAACCATCTACTGATGAGGATCTTGCTCTTCTAGTATATTAATTACAATTGACTTCCAATCTCTAGAATCTGGTATAAACCCAGAGGAGAGCAATGAACGCACTCATGTTCATATTCGCCCTATCATCAATCCTAAGCGCCGCCCTAACCGCATTAAACTTCTGACTCGCCCAAATAAACCCCGACTCAGAGAAACTCTCACCGTACGAATGTGGATTCGACCCACTTGGATCTGCTCGATTACCATTCTCAGTCCGATTCTTTCTCAGTAGCCATCCTGTTCGTCCTATTCAACCTAGAAATCGCCCTCCTACTCCCCCTGCCATGAGCCGTCCAACTCCAATCCCCCCTAATGACCCTCACCTGAACTGTAGTGATCCTCCTTCTCCTAACACTCGGACTGGCCTACGAGTGAATTCAAGGGGGCCTAGAATGAGCAGAATAACAGAAAGTTAGTCTAACCAAAAAGATAGCTGGTTTCGACCCAGCAGATTACAGCCAACCCTGTAACTTTCTTATGTCGCCCCTACATTTAAGCTTCTACTCAGCCTTCATTTTCAGCGGACTAGGACTAGCCTTCCACCGAACCCACCTAGTATCCGCCCTACTATGCCTTGAAAGCATAATATTATCGATATTCGTAGGCCTATCAATATGATCCATCGAAAACCAAGTCTCCTCATTCACCATGGTACCAATTCTCATGCTAACCTTCTCAGCGTGTGAGGCGGGCACAGGCCTGGCCATCCTAGTAGCCTCCACCCGCACACATGGCTCCGACCATCTACACAACCTAAACCTCCTGCAATGCTAAAAATCATCCTACCCACAATCATACTTCTTCCAACAGCCCTGCTGTCTCCACCAAAATTTCTATGGACTAACACCACCTTATACAGCCTCCTAATCGCTGCCCTAAGCCTACAGTGATTAATCCCAACCTACTACCCCTACAAATTTTTATCCAACTGAGCAGGAATTGACCAAATCTCATCCCCCCTCCTAGTACTATCCTGCTGACTACTCCCACTCATAATCATAGCAAGCCAAAACCACCTGCAACAAGAACCCCTACAACGCAAACGAATCTTTATCTCAACCTTAGTCGCAGTCCAGCCATTCATCCTACTAGCCTTTTCCACCACAGAACTAGCACTATTTTACATCTCATTTGAAGCAACCCTCATTCCCACCCTAATCTTAATCACCCGATGGGGGAACCAACCAGAACGCCTAAGCGCTGGCATCTACCTGCTATTCTACACGCCAGTAAGCTCTCTACCCCTGCTAATCACAATCATACACCTATACGTGAAAATTGGCACCCTGCACCTGCCAACCCTACAACTAACCCACCCAACCCTATCCACCTCATGGACAGGAATACTATCAGGTCTAGCACTGCTCATAGCATTCATAGTAAAAGCCCCACTATACGGCCTACACCTCTGACTGCCAAAAGCCCACGTAGAAGCACCCATCGCAGGCTCAATACTCCTCGCCGCCCTACTACTAAAGCTAGGAGGATACGGAATTATACGAGTCACTCTATTTATGGGCCCACTGTCCAACCTCCTGCACTACCCCTTCCTAACCCTGGCCCTATGAGGCGCCCTAATGACTAGCTCAATCTGCCTACGACAGACAGACCTAAAATCACTAATCGCTTATTCATCCGTTAGCCACATAGGCCTAGTTATCGCCGCAGGAATAATCCAAACCCACTGATCATTCTCAGGGGCAATGATCCTAATAATTTCCCATGGACTAACTTCCTCCATACTATTCTGCCTAGCCAACACAAACTATGAACGTACGCACAGCCGAATTCTACTACTCACACGAGGCCTACAACCTCTCCTACCACTCATAGCTACCTGATGATTGCTGGCCAATCTAACAAACATAGCCTTACCCCCAACAACAAACCTCATAGCAGAGCTAACCATTATAATCACCTTATTCAACTGATCTGCCTTCACGATCATCCTAACAGGAATCGCAACCCTACTAACCGCCTCCTACACCTTATTCATACTACTAATGACCCAACGAGGCTCAATCCCCTCCCACATCACATCTATGCAAAACTCAACCACGCGAGAACACCTGCTCATAACACTCCACATTATCCCAATATTCCTCCTAATCCGCAAACCCGAACTGATCTCCGGAATCCCCTCATGCAAGTATAGTTTAAACCAAACATTAGACTGTGATTCTAAGAATAGAAGTTCAAACCTTCTTACCTGCCGAGGGGAGGGTTTAACCAACAAGAGCTGCTAACTCTTACATCTGAGCCTAAAACCTCAGCCCCCTTACTTTTAAAGGATAACAGCAATCCACTGGTCTTAGGAACCACCCATCTTGGTGCAAATCCAAGTAAAAGTAGTGAACCCCACACTACTAATCAACTCCCTCACACTACTCACGCTGACAATCCTCCTAACCCCAATCATCCTGCCATTTCTATTTAAAAACTTTAAAAACACCCCACAAGCCACCACCCGCGCTGTTAAAACCGCATTCCTAATTAGCCTAGCCCCTACAACCGCATTCATCTACTCGGGAGTAGAATCTGTCACCTGCCACTGGGAGTGAAAATTCATTATAAACTTTAAAATCCCCCTGAGCCTAAAAATAGACCAATACTCAATAACATTTCTTCCAATCGCCCTATTTGTAACATGATCAATCCTACAATTCGCCATATGATACATGGCCTCAGAGCCATACGTAACAAAATTTTTCACCTACCTACTGACATTCCTAGTCGCCATACTCCTCCTAACAACCGCAAACAACATATTCCTCCTATTCGTAGGCTGGGAAGGAGTACGAATCATGTCCTTCCTTCTCATCGGCTGATGACAAGGCCGAGCAGATGCCAACACCGCCGCCCTACGAGCCGTAATCTACAACCGAATCGGAGACGTCGGACTGATCCTGAGCATAGCATGACTAGCTTCAACATTCAACACCTGAGAGATCCAACAAGCCGTACACCCCCACCAAACCCCAATCCTCCCCCTCATAGGATTAATCCTCGCAGCCGCAGGAAAATCCGCCCAATTTGGACTCCACCCATGACTGCCCGCAGCAATAGAAGGCCCCACCCCAGTATCAGCCCTACTGCACTCCAGTACCATAGTAGTAGCCGGAATCTTCCTGCTCATCCGCATGCACCCCCTGCTAGCCACCAACCAGACAGCCCTAACTGCCTGCCTATGCCTAGGTGCTCTATCAACCCTATTCGCTGCCACATGCGCCCTAACCCAAAATGACATCAAAAAAATCATTGCTTTCTCAACATCCAGCCAACTAGGACTAATAATAGTCACTATCGGACTAAACCTCCCACAACTAGCCTTCCTACACATCTCAACCCATGCCTTCTTTAAAGCCATACTATTCCTATGCTCAGGGTCTATCATCCACAACCTAAACGGAGAACAAGATATCCGAAAGATAGGAGGCCTACAGAAAATACTCCCAGTCACTACTTCCTGCCTAACCATCGGAAACCTGGCGCTGATAGGAACCCCATTCCTAGCCGGATTCTACTCAAAAGACCTCATCATCGAAAGCTTAAACACATCATACCTAAATACTTGAGCCCTACTCCTAACCCTTATAGCCACAGCATTCACCGCAACCTACAGCATCCGCATAACCATCCTAGTCCAAGCTGGACAAACCCGAATCCCCCCAGTAGTATCAATAAACGAAAACAACCCACTAATCACCGCCCCCCTAACCCGACTCGCCCTAGGCAGCATTACAGCAGGAATAATCATTACCTCTTTCATCACACCAACCAAAACCCCCCCAATAACCATACCCCTTATCACCAAAACCGCTGCCATCCTCATAACAATCCTAGGAATCATCCTAGGCCCCTCATGTACAGGGCCACACCCCTCTAACGGCGCAAGCTTACATAGAAACATTATTAACAGACCTAGACAGATACAAAAACCCCTACAAGACCACGTATTAACTAACCCTGTTAACCCGACTCAGGAGCGCCTATAAGAGCGATTAAAATCTGTGAAAGGAACTCGGCAAATTAATAAGGCCCGACTGTTTACCAAAAACATAGCCTTCAGCAAATTAAACAAGTATTGAAGGTGATGCCTGCCCGGTGACTTAGGTTTAACGGCCGCGGTATCCTAACCGTGCAAAGATAGCGCAATCAATTGTCCCATAAATCGAGACTTGTATGAATGGCTAAACGAGGTCTTAACTGTCTCTCACAGATAATCAGTGAAATTGATCTCCCCGTGCAAAAGCGGGGATGTGAACATAAGACGAGAAGACCCTGTGGAACTTAAAAATCAACGACCACCGCGAATCCTCAATCAACCCCACTGGGGCCACTACCATCGCAGAGCCTGGTCGATATTTTTCGGTTGGGGCGACCTTGGAGGAGAACAAATCCTCCAAAAACAAGACCATACCTCTTTACCTAGAGCTACCCCTCAAAGTGCTAACAGTGACCAGACCCAATATAATTGATTAATGGACCAAGCTACCCCAGGGATAACAGCGCAATCCCCCTCAAGAGCCCATATCGACAGGGGGGTTTACGACCTCGATGTTGGATCAGGACATCCTAATGGTGCAGCCGCTATTAAGGGTTCGTTTGTTCAACGATTAACAGTCCTACGTGATCTGAGTTCAGACCGGAGCAATCCAGGTCGGTTTCTATCTATGACACACTCTCCCCAGTACGAAAGGACCGGGAAAGTGGGGCCAATACCACAAGCACGCCCCCCCCCTCTAAGCAGTGAAACCAACTAAACCGTGAAGAGGGCCTTCCCCCACCACTTTCAATCCTAGAAAAGGACCAGCTAGAGTGGCAGAGCCCGGCAAGTGCAGAAGGCTTAAGCCCTTTCCCCAGAGGTTCAAATCCTCTCCCTAGCTTCACCCATGATTCAAATAACAACACTAAGCTGCCTCGTTATATCCCTCCTATACATCATCCCAATCCTGATTGCCGTAGCCTTCCTAACCCTAGTAGAACGGAAAATCCTAAGCTACATACAATCCCGCAAAGGCCCTAACGTTGTCGGGCCTTTTGGCCTACTTCAACCATTTGCGGACGGACTGAAACTATTTACCAAAGAGCCCATCCGACCCTCTACCTCTTCCCCACTTCTATTCATTCTGATACCAATACTAGCCCTTGTCCTAGCCCTCACCACTTGAGCACCACTACCACTCCCATTTCCCCTAGCAGATCTAAACCTCGGAGTTCTCTTCCTAATAGCCATGTCAAGCCTAGCCGTCTACTCAGTCCTATGATCAGGCTGAGCCTCGAACTCAAAATACGCACTAATCGGAGCCCTACGGGCAGTAGCACAGACCATTTCATACGAAGTGACACTGGCCATAATCCTGCTATCAATAATCATACTAAGCGGAAGCTACACACTCAGCTCCTTTGCCATCGCACAGGAGCCTCTATACTTCATTTTCTCCTCATGACCCCTAGCAATAATATGATACGTATCCACCCTAGCAGAGACAAACCGAGCTCCTTTTGACCTCACAGAGGGTGAATCTGAGCTAGTCTCAGGGTTTAACGTTGAATACGCCGCAGGACCCTTCGCCTTATTCTTCCTAGCTGAATATGCGAACATTATGCTAATAAATACACTTACAGCCATCATATTCCTAAACCCAAGCGCCCTAGGGCCACCCACAGAACTATTCCCCGTCATCCTAGCCACAAAAGTCCTCCTACTATCTTCTGGTTTCTTATGGGTCCGAGCTTCATACCCACGATTCCGATATGACCAACTAATGCACCTACTATGAAAAAACTTCCTACCCCTCACACTAGCTCTGTGCCTCTGACACATCAGCATACCTATCTGCTATGCAGGCCTACCTCCTTACATAAGGAAATGTGCCTGAACTACAAAGGGTCACTATGATAAAGTGAACATAGAGGTATAACAGCCCTCTCATTTCCTGTTGACCTTAGAAAAGTAGGAATTGAACCCACACAAGAGAAATCAAAATTCTCCATACTTCCCTTATATTATTTTCTAGTAGAGTCAGCTAATCAAGCTATCGGGCCCATACCCCGAAAATGATGGTTTAACCCCCTCCTCTACTAATGAACCCTTACGCGACCCCAATCATAACCTTCAGCCTCATCTTGGGCACCACAATCACAATTTCCAGCAACCACTGAGTTCTGGCCTGGACAGGACTGGAGATCAACGCACTAGCCATCATTCCCCTAATTGCCAAATCCCACCACCCACGAGCAGTAGAAGCCGCAACGAAATACTTCCTAACCCAAGCAGCTGCTTCCGCCCTGGTCCTATTCTCTAGCATAACCAATGCCTGAGTCACTGGCCAATGAGACATCACACAAATAAACCACCCAACCTCCTGTCTACTACTGACAGCAGCAATCGCTATTAAACTGGGCCTAGTGCCATTTCACTTCTGATTCCCAGAAGTACTACAAGGATCGCCACTAATAACAGCCCTGCTACTCTCAACCCTCATAAAATTCCCCCCACTAACCCTGCTCCTACTAACATCCAAATCCCTCGACCCAGCTCTACTCACCGCCATGGCCCTAGCCTCAACAGCACTAGGAGGCTGAATAGGACTGAACCAAACACAAACACGCAAAATCCTAGCCTTCTCGTCCATCTCCCACTTAGGCTGAATCGCCATCATCCTAGTTTACAGCCCCAAATTGGCCTTACTTACCTTCTACCTATACACAATCATAACATCAGCCGTATTCCTAGCCCTTAACAAAATCAAAGCCCTTAACCTATCCATGATCACAACCTCATGAACAAAAACCCCAGTGCTAAACGCCACCCTAATACTAGTACTTTTATCCCTAGCAGGCCTCCCCCCATTAACAGGCTTTATACCAAAGTGACTTATCATCCAAGAACTAACTAAACAGGAAATAACACCAGCAGCCATGGCAATTGCCATGCTATCACTGCTCAGCCTCTTCTTCTACCTACGCCTCGCATACCACTCAACAATTACCCTTCCCCCCAACTCCTCTAACCACATAAAACAATGATACACTAGCAAAGCCCCAAGCACACCTACTGCGGTCCTTGCCTCACTATCAATCCTCTTACTTCCCCTGTCCCCAATAATACATGCCATTGTCTAGAAACTTAGGATAACACCCCAAACCGAAGGCCTTCAAAGCCTTAAATAAGAGTTAAACCCTCTTAGTTTCTGCACATTAAGACTTACAGAATATTAACCTGTATCTTCTGAATGCAAGTCAGACGCTTTAATTAAGCTAAAGCCTCCCTAGACAGATGGGCTTCGATCCCACAAAACTCTAGTTAACAGCTAAATGCCTAAACCAATTGGCTTCTGCCTACAAAGACCCTGACGCACCCTAGTGCGCATCGATGAGCTTGCAACTCAACATGAATTTCACTACAGAGCCGATAAGAAGAGGAATTAAACCTCTGTAAAAAGGACTACAGCCTAACGCTTCAACACTCAGCCATCTTACCCGTCACCTTCATCAACCGATGACTATTTTCCACTAACCATAAGGATATTGGCACCCTGTACCTCATCTTCGGGGCATGAGCAGGAATAGTCGGCACCGCACTCAGCCTATTAATCCGCGCAGAACTAGGACAACCAGGAACTCTCCTAGGCGACGACCAAATTTACAATGTAATCGTTACCGCTCACGCCTTTGTAATAAGCTTCTTTATAGTCATACCCATCATGATCGGAGGATTCGGCAACTGATTAGTCCCCCTCATAATCGGTGCCCCCGACATAGCATTCCCGCGAATAAACAACATAAGCTTTTGACTCCTCCCCCCATCATTCCTCCTCCTACTAGCCTCATCCACTGTAGAAGCTGGCGCCGGCACAGGCTGAACTGTCTACCCTCCCCTAGCAGGTGACCTTGCCCACGCCGGAGCTTCAGTAGACCTGGCTATCTTCTCACTCCACTTAGCCGGTATCTCCTCCATCCTTGGGGCCATCAACTTTATCACCACAGCCATCAACATAAAACCCCCCGCACTCTCACAATACCAAACCCCACTATTTGTCTGATCCGTACTAATTACCGCCATCCTACTCCTTCTATCACTCCCCGTACTCGCCGCCGGTATTACAATATTATTAACTGATCGAAACCTAAACACCACATTCTTCGACCCCGCTGGAGGAGGAGACCCAATCCTGTACCAACACCTATTCTGATTCTTCGGACACCCAGAAGTCTATATTCTGATCCTACCGGGGTTCGGAATCATCTCACACGTAGTCACGTACTACTCAGGCAAAAAGGAGCCCTTCGGCTACATGGGAATAGTCTGAGCCATACTATCCATCGGCTTCCTAGGATTCATCGTCTGAGCTCACCACATGTTTACAGTAGGAATAGACGTTGATACCCGAGCCTACTTTACATCAGCCACTATAATCATTGCCATCCCTACCGGAATCAAAGTATTTAGCTGACTAGCCACCCTGCACGGAGGAACAATCAAATGAGGCCCCCCCCCAATACTATGAGCTCTAGGATTTATCTTCCTATTTACCATCGGAGGATTAACAGGAATCGTTCTTGCAAACTCTTCCCTAGACATCGCCCTGCACGACACGTACTACGTAGTTGCCCACTTCCACTACGTCCTATCCATAGGCGCCGTCTTTGCCATTCTAGCAGGATTTACTCACTGATTCCCACTACTCACTGGGTTTACCCTACACCAAACATGAGCAAAAGCCCACTTCGGGGTAATATTTACAGGAGTAAACCTAACGTTCTTCCCCCAGCACTTCCTAGGCCTAGCAGGAATACCCCGACGATACTCGGACTATCCCGACGCCTACACACTATGAAACACCATTTCCTCCTAGTCCTAGGACTTAGAGAAACTCCAGTACTAAAAATAGTAAACACAAGCAATAATTTCATATACTTCACTCTCACTCACCACTCAACTATCAGCTAACCACACCCCCGTCCACATAGCTTAACACAAAGCATGGCACTGAAGTTGCCAAGATGGCATAAAACATGCCTGCGGACAAAAGACTTAGTCCTAACCTTACGGTTGGTTTTTGCTAAATATATACATGCAAGTATCCGCGCCCCAGTGTAAACGCCCTCGACCACCTACCCCCATACAGGCCTTGAGGAGCGGGTATCAGGCACACCCAAGTAGTAGCCCAAGACGCCTCGCTAAGCCACGCCCCCACGGGTATTCAGCAGTAATTAACATTAAGCAATGAGTGCAAACTTGACTTAGTTATAGCAACAGCCTAACTTCAAGGGTTGGTAAATCTTGTGCCAGCCACCGCGGTCATACAAGAAACCCAAATCAACCGTCCTATTGACACGGCGTAAAGAGTGGTAAAATGCCTGTCCTAGCTAACTAAGATCAAAATGCAACTAAGCTGTCATAAGCCCAAGATGCACCTAAACACACCATTAAGATGATCTTAGGAACTAAAGACTGATTTAAACCCACGAAAGCCAGGGCCCAAACTGGGATTAGATACCCCACTATGCCTGGCCCTAAATCTTGATACTTACTTTACCGAAGTATCCGCCAGAGAACTACGAGCACAAACGCTTAAAACTCTAAGGACTTGGCGGTGCCCCAAACCCACCTAGAGGAGCCTGTTCTACAATCGATAATCCCCGATTAACCCAACCACCCCTTGCCAACACAGCCTACATACCGCCGTCGCCAGCCCACCTCGAATGAGAGCACAACAGTGGACACAATAGCACCCCGCTAATAAGACAGGTCAAGGTATAGCCTATGGAGTGGAAGAAATGGGCTACATTCCCTATTCATAGGGCACACGGAAAGAAGCGTGAAACCACTTCTGGAAGGCGGATTTAGCAGTAAAGTGGGACAATAGAGCCTACTTTAAGCCGGCCCTGGGGCACGTACATGGTTAAACATGCCTGTTAGTAGTGTGGCGAGCCATAGTGGGAAGGCTAGGGCTATGTTCATAGATAGTTGGGTGGTTGGGGTGAATGTATATGGAAGGAGGCCTAGAAGGTTGATTGTAAGAAGTATGATTATTAGGGATGTAAATATTATGGCTCATTTGTGGCCATTTTTGTTGAGTGGGACTATTAGTTGTTTTGTGATTAGGTGAAGGAGTCATGTTTGGATAGTAGAAAGGCGGTTGTTGATTCATCGGTTGTTTGGGGACGGGAATAGTAGGGCTGGGAAGAGTAGGGATAGTAGGATTAAGGGGATGCCAAATAGATTGGGGCTGGAAAATTGGTCAAAGAAGCTTAGGTTCATGGTCAGGATCATGGTGTGGGTTTGGTAGTGAGGGAGGTCTTATTTGATGGGGGGTTGGTTGTGGTGAAGGCTAGTAGTTTTGGTTGGATGAGGAGTGCTAGGGTTAATCAGGTTATAATTATGATTGAAAATCATGGTGCGGGGTTAAGCTGTGGCATATCATTAAGGAGGGGGAAGTCCCTCTTTGGCTAGCTTAAAAGGCTAGTGCTGTTGCATAGCTTCTTAATGATTAGGATGATGATAGAAGGGACGATCAGGCCTCGAAATGTGGGAGTGGGGTTGATTCTACTACAGTAGGTATGTAGCTGTGATTAGCCCCGCAAATTTCTGAGCATTGTCCGTAAAAAATCCCAGGCCGGGTGGTAATGAATGAAGTTTGGTTTAGTCGGCCTGGGATTGCGTCTGTTTTAACTCCGAGCGTTGGGACTGCTCAGGAGTGGAGTACGTCTCCTGCAGTAATGATTACGCGGATGGGGGATTCTATTGGGATAACTACGCGGTGGTCAACTTCTAGCAGTCGGAAGTGGCCGTTGGGTAAGTCTGGGGTGGGCACTATGTAGGAGTCGAAGGATAGGTCTTTGAAGTCTGTGTATTCGTAGCTTCAGTATCATTGGTGGCCGATGGCTTTTAGGGTGAGGTCTGGTTCATCGATTTTGTCCATTATGTAGAGGATTTGTAGGGATGGGAGGGCGAGGAGTACCAGGACGATAGCAGGTAGGATTGTCCAGATCAGCTCTACTTCTTGGGCGTCTACAGCATTGGACGAGAGTTTTTCTGTTAGTATGTGGGCTAAAAGGTAGAGAACTAGGCTGCAGATAGCTAGGGCAACGATTAGGGCGTGGTCGTGGAATTCAACGAGTTCTTCTATGATGGGTGATGAGGCGTCTTGGAATCCTAGTTGGGAGTGGTTGGCCACATGAGATGTACAGGATTTTTACCTGTGATTTAGTCTTGACAAGGCTATGTAATTGGTTTACTAACATCTCATAAGAAAGAAGCATGAGCGGTTAATGCAGTTGGCTTGAAACCAGCATGTGAGGGTTCGATTCCTTCCTTTCTTGTACTTGGACGAAGGCCGGTTCCTCGAAAGTATGGTATGGGGGAGGGCAGCCGTGGATTCATTCAACGTTTGTGGTAGTTAGTTCTGGTTGTAGGACTTTTCGTTTGGCCGGAAAGGCTTCTCAGATGATGAATATTAGTATGATTACGGCTACTATTGAGATTAGGGAGCCGATGGAGGAAATGGTGTTTCATAGTGTGTAGGCGTCGGGATAGTCCGAGTATCGTCGGGGTATTCCTGCTAGGCCTAGGAAGTGCTGGGGGAAGAACGTTAGGTTTACTCTTGTAAATATTACCCCGAAGTGGGCTTTTGCTCATGTTTGGTGTAGGGTAAACCCAGTGAGTAGTGGGAATCAGTGAGTAAATCCTGCTAGAATGGCAAAGACGGCGCCTATGGATAGGACGTAGTGGAAGTGGGCAACTACGTAGTACGTGTCGTGCAGGGCGATGTCTAGGGAAGAGTTTGCAAGAACGATTCCTGTTAATCCTCCGATGGTAAATAGGAAGATAAATCCTAGAGCTCATAGTATTGGGGGGGTCTCATTTGATTGTTCCTCCGTGCAGGGTGGCTAGTCAGCTAAATACTTTGATTCCGGTAGGGATGGCAATGATTATAGTGGCTGATGTAAAGTAGGCTCGGGTATCAACGTCTATTCCTACTGTAAACATGTGGTGAGCTCAGACGATGAATCCTAGGAAGCCGATGGATAGTATGGCTCAGACTATTCCCATGTAGCCGAAGGGCTCCTTTTTGCCTGAGTAGTACGTGACTACGTGTGAGATGATTCCGAACCCCGGTAGGATCAGAATATAGACTTCTGGGTGTCCGAAGAATCAGAATAGGTGTTGGTACAGGATTGGGTCTCCTCCTCCAGCGGGGTCGAAGAATGTGGTGTTTAGGTTTCGATCAGTTAGTAATATTGTAATACCGGCGGCGAGTACGGGGAGTGATAGAAGGAGTAGGATGGCGGTAATTAGTACGGATCAGACAAATAGTGGGGTTTGGTATTGTGAGAGTGCGGGGGGTTTTATGTTGATGGCTGTGGTGATAAAGTTGATGGCCCCAAGGATGGAGGAGATACCGGCTAAGTGGAGTGAGAAGATAGCCAGGTCTACTGAAGCTCCGGCGTGGGCAAGGTTACCTGCTAGGGGAGGGTAGACAGTTCAGCCTGTGCCGGCGCCAGCTTCTACAGTGGATGAGGCTAGTAGGAGGAGGAATGATGGGGGGAGGAGTCAAAAGCTTATGTTGTTTATTCGCGGGAATGCTATGTCGGGGGCACCGATTATGAGGGGGACTAATCAGTTGCCGAATCCTCCGATCATGATGGGTATGACTATAAAGAAGCTTATTACAAAGGCGTGAGCGGTAACGATTACATTGTAAATTTGGTCGTCGCCTAGGAGAGTTCCTGGTTGTCCTAGTTCTGCGCGGATTAATAGGCTGAGTGCGGTGCCGACTATTCCTGCTCATGCCCCGAAGATGAGGTACAGGGTGCCAATATCCTTATGGTTAGTGGAAAATAGTCATCGGTTGATGAAGGTGACGGGTAAGATGGCTGAGTGTTGAAGCGTTAGGCTGTAGTCCTTTTTACAGAGGTTTAATTCCTCTTCTTATCGGCTCTGTAGTGAAATTCATGTTGAGTTGCAAGCTCATCGATGCGCACTAGGGTGCGTCAGGGTCTTTGTAGGCAGAAGCCAATTGGTTTAGGCATTTAGCTGTTAACTAGAGTTTTGTGGGATCGAAGCCCATCTGTCTAGGGAGGCTTTAGCTTAATTAAAGCGTCTGACTTGCATTCAGAAGATACAGGTTAATATTCTGTAAGTCTTAATGTGCAGAAACTAAGAGGGTTTAACTCTTATTTAAGGCTTTGAAGGCCTTCGGTTTGGGGTGTTATCCTAAGTTTCTAGACAATGGCATGTATTATTGGGGACAGGGGAAGTAAGAGGATTGATAGTGAGGCAAGGACCGCAGTAGGTGTGCTTGGGGCTTTGCTAGTGTATCATTGTTTTATGTGGTTAGAGGAGTTGGGGGGAAGGGTAATTGTTGAGTGGTATGCGAGGCGTAGGTAGAAGAAGAGGCTGAGCAGTGATAGCATGGCAATTGCCATGGCTGCTGGTGTTATTTCCTGTTTAGTTAGTTCTTGGATGATAAGTCACTTTGGTATAAAGCCTGTTAATGGGGGGAGGCCTGCTAGGGATAAAAGTACTAGTATTAGGGTGGCGTTTAGCACTGGGGTTTTTGTTCATGAGGTTGTGATCATGGATAGGTTAAGGGCTTTGATTTTGTTAAGGGCTAGGAATACGGCTGATGTTATGATTGTGTATAGGTAGAAGGTAAGTAAGGCCAATTTGGGGCTGTAAACTAGGATGATGGCGATTCAGCCTAAGTGGGAGATGGACGAGAAGGCTAGGATTTTGCGTGTTTGTGTTTGGTTCAGTCCTATTCAGCCTCCTAGTGCTGTTGAGGCTAGGGCCATGGCGGCGAGTAGAGCTGGGTCGAGGGATTTGGATGTTAGTAGGAGCAGGGTTAGTGGGGGGAATTTTATGAGGGTCGAGAGTAGCAGGGCTGTTATTAGTGGCGATCCTTGTAGTACTTCTGGGAATCAGAAGTGAAATGGCACTAGGCCCAGTTTAATAGCGATTGCTGCTGTCAGTAGTAGACAGGAGGTTGGGTGGTTTATTTGTGTGATGTCTCATTGGCCGGTGACTCAGGCATTGGTTATGCTAGAGAATAGGACCAGGGCGGAAGCAGCTGCTTGGGTTAGGAAGTATTTCGTTGCGGCTTCTACTGCTCGTGGGTGGTGAGATTTGGCAATTAGGTGAATGATGGCTAGCGCGTTGATCTCCAGTCCTGTCCAGGCCAGAACTCAGTGGTTGCTGGAAATTGTGATTGTGGTGCCCAAGATGAGGCTGAAGGTTATGATTGGGGTCGCGTAAGGGTTCATTAGTAGAGGAGTGGACTGATTATCTGTGAGAGACAGTTAAGACCTCGTTTAGCCATTCATACAAGTCTCGATTTATGGGACAATTGATTGCGCTACCTTTGCACGGTTAGGATACCGCGGCCGTTAAACCTAAGTCACCGGGCAGGCATCACCTTCAATACTTGTTTAATTTGCTGAAGGCTATGTTTTTGGTAAACAGTCGGGCCTTATTAATTTGCCGAGTTCCTTTCACAGATTTTAATCGCTCTTATAGGCGCTCCTGAGTCGGGTTAACAGGGTTAGTTAATACGTGGTCTTGTAGGGGTTTTTGTATCTGTCTAGGTCTGTTAATAATGTTTCTATGTAAGCTTGCGCCGTTAGAGGGGTGTGGCCCTGAGTTACTTATTTTAGCATTAATTCTCCTATATTCATAGGTTGACCTGTTTGTGATAAGGGAATCATCTTATTTTGGTATTTTTAGGTGGTGGAGCTTTGACGCACTCTTTTTTGATGGCTGCTTTAGGGCCCACGGTAGGATCAGTAGTAAGAATTATCCGCTAGTCGAGGTTGTGTCCTTTTTTAATGGAGCTGTCCCTCCATTAAATAGCTCTTAATCATCTCATTAGGGTTCAGGATGTCCGGTAGGGAGGATTAAGGGGGAACTTAGATTCGTTTCACAGGTAACCAGCTATCACCCAGCTCGGTTGGCTTTTCACCTCTACTGACAAGTCATCCCACTCTTTTGCAACAGAGACGGGTTCGCTCTCTTTAACTGCTTGAAAGTAGCTCGCTTGGGTTTCGGGGGGGCAAACTTTAGTTCACTTTGCTTGGTTGTTCTCGCTAAACCATGATGCAAAAGGTACAAGGGTTGATCTTTGCTGTCTGTCGCTTTGATTGTTTCACTGCTATTTCATCTTTCCCTTACGGTACTGGGGTCTCTATCGCGTCTAAGTGTCTTTTCTATCGCCTATACTAAGACTGTAAAATGCTTTAGTTTAATTAGTTTAGTAAATTCTTTAGTTTTGGTGTACTATTTGTGTGGTTGAGCTAGAGGGGGGGCTTCAAGACGATCCGGTCTAGTAGATATCTTTCAGGTGTAAGCTGAGTGCTTTGGTGTTATAGCTACGTCTTGATATTCTAAGTACACCTTCCGGTACACTTACCTTGTTACGACTTACCTCATCTTCAGCGTATTTATGGTATTAGTTATGTGGGATGTGGCTTTTGAGGAGGGTGACGGGCGGTATGTACGTGCCCCAGGGCCGGCTTAAAGTAGGCTCTATTGTCCCACTTTACTGCTACATCCGCCTTCCAGAAGTGGTTTCACGCTTCTTTCCGTGTGCCCTATGAATGGGGAATGTAGCCCATTTCTTCCACTCCATAGGCTATACCTTGACCTGTCTTATTAGCGGGGTGCTATTGTGTCCACTGTTGTGCTCTCATTCGAGGTGGGCTGGCGACGGCGGTATGTAGGCTGTGTTGGCAAGGGGTGGTTGGGTTAATCGGGGATTATCGATTGTAGAACAGGCTCCTCTAGGTGGGTTTGGGGCACCGCCAAGTCCTTAGAGTTTTAAGCGTTTGTGCTCGTAGTTCTCTGGCGGATACTTCGGTAAAGTAAGTATCAAGATTTAGGGCCAGGCATAGTGGGGTATCTAATCCCAGTTTGGGCCCTGGCTTTCGTGGGTTTAAATCAGTCGTTAGTTCCTAAGATCATCTTAATGGTGTGTTTAGGTGCATCTTGGGCTTATGACAGCTCAGTTGCATTTTGATCTTAGTTAGCTAGGATAGGCATTTTACCACTCTTTACGCCGTGTCAATAGGACGGTTGATTTGGGTTTCTTGTATGACCGCGGTGGCTGGCACAAGATTTACCAACCCTTGAAGTTAGGCTGTTGCTATAACTAAGTCAAGTTTGCACTCATTGCTTAATGTTAATTACTGCTGAATACCCGTGGGGGCGTGGCTTAGCGAGGCGTCTTGGGCTACTACTTGGGTGTGCCTGATACCCGCTCCTCAAGGCCTGTATGGGGGTAGGTGGTCGAGGGCGTTTACACTGGGGCGCGGATACTTGCATGTATATATTTAGCAAAAACCAACCGTAAGGTTAGGACTAAGTCTTTTGTCCGCAGGCATGTTTTATGCCATCTTGGCAACTTCAGTGCCATGCTTTGTGTTAAGCTATGTGGACGGGGGTGTGGTTAGCTGATAGTTGAGTGGTGAGTGAGAGTGAAGTATATGAAATTATTGCTTGTGTTTACTATTTTTAGTACTGGAGTTTCTCTAATAAGTTTAAGTTATTTTGTATGTGTTTGTGTGTATATGTACATCGTTCCGATGATGTCATGGAAGGGATGATTAATGGAGTTTTAGAGGTAGTTTGCTGGGATTGGGCGATGAAGGTTTATGCTACATGGTGGTTAGCGAAAGTTTACTGGTTTAGTTTGTGAAGCGCAGGGGTTGCGCTTAATGATTTGTTGTTTTGTGCTATGTCCAACGAGCATTCATCCAATAGCCCCATTTAACCCGGAGGGTGGAGGTAACATTAACTGAATGTGGTCAAAGTGCATCAGTGTCAGGATGATTCCCCATATACGCCAACCGTCTCATCGAGGGACCCTTGAAATATAGGATAGGCCGTGAGGCAGGTGTGTCCAGGCTTAGATTGTGGGACCCCCGAGATCACTGGGAATAGCCACCTGTGAGGTAACCCCGGAAAAAATAAGAGGAACCAGAGGCGCCAAAAAGCTGGAACATGCCGCGATTACGCATTGAGAAGGTGAAAGTACTCACAGATGCCACTTTGAAGGGCAAGGAGGGGTGAGTGAACCCAATGGATGGCCCTGACCGAGGAACCAGAGGCGCAAAAATGTGAGGAGGGCGAGGGGTTTAGGGGGAACGTATGGGCCTGAAGCTAGTCATACCGGACATTATGTGCAACAGGTTGCTGATTTCACGTGAGGAGTACGATTAATAAATCCGTCTGATACGAACTGCATGAGATATGTGGTGGAGAGTTGTTGTTGGAGCATGTCCTGTGAGCATTCATTAAAATGGGGTCTTGTTATGCGCTTGAGTGGAGTTGTATTGGGTGTTGTGGGGTATGGTCCTAGAACATTCATGCCGGGTGGTTTGGTAGGAGTGTGTTTAAGGGTTTAATGGCCGTGTACATGTATGGGTTTAGCACCTGCTTATAAGATAGTCCGTATATAATGTATATTACTGGTACTATAGTATGTATGTATATGGGGTATATAAATTTATGCACGAATATGCATAACCAAATACCCCCGCCTCGGGGGGGGAGGGGGGGGGGGGTTAAGCATAATGGCATAGATGGGGTAGAATTATTGGGGGCTTGCGGTTAGTTCCTGTAGTTGAGAACAATGGCGGCTTTTCGAGCCGCAGGCCTCGGGTAGTGTCCGGGCAGGAATAATGACTTATTTTATGTTTTTTTTAGGGATTTGCTTTGCGGTGGGTGTTTTGGGTGTGGCGTCGAATCCTTCGCCGTATTATGGGGTTGTTGGTTTGGTGTTAGCGTCTGTGGCGGGGTGCGGGTGGTTGCTGGGCCTTGGGGTTTCGTTCGTGGCTTTAGTGCTGTTTATGGTGTATTTGGGGGGTATGCTGGTGGTGTTTGTTTATTCAGTAGCTTTAGCAGCGGAGCCTTTCCCTGGGGCTTGGGGGGATTGACGGGTGATTGGATGTGCAGTAGCGTTTGTGGCAATTGTTTTTGGGGGGTTGGTGTTTGGGGGGTTTATGGGGGCTTGGAAGTTCGGGGTTTCTACTGTGAATAATGTTGGGGTGTTTGTTGTTCGGTCGGATTTTAGTGGAGTTTCCATGTTTTATTCACATGGGGCAGGGATGTTTTTAGTGGCGGGTTGGGGGCTGTTGTTGACTTTGTTTGTTGTATTGGAGCTTGTGCGGGGGTTGTCGCGGGGTGCTATTCGGGCGGTTTAGGGGTTAGGGTCAGAGAATAGTTTATTGAAAATGCCAGCTTTGGGAGCTGGAGATAAAGGTTTGAGTCCTTTTTTTCTGAGTTTGGGGTACTCTAAGAAGTGGTAAGTCTTCAATCTTTGGTTTACAAGACCAATGTTTTTATAAACTATTAGAGTATTTAGCAGTTGAGTATTTTGTTTTCTAGGGCGCTTGCGGCGGGGAGGAGAAATAGGAGGATAGTGAAGTAGGCGATTGAAGCGAGTTGGCCGATGATGATGAATGGGTGTTCGACGGGTTGGCTTCCTACTCATGTTAGGACGAGGAGGTCGGCGACTAGTACTCAGAATAGGAGCTGGGAGAGTGGTCGGAATGTTATTGCTCGTTGTTTTGATTTGTGCAGGAATGGGATTAGGAATAGGATCAGTACGGAGGCGGCCAGTGCTAATACGCCTCCTAGTTTATTTGGGATTGAACGTAGGATGGCGTAGGCGAATAGGAAGTATCATTCTGGCTTGATGTGTGGTGGGGTTACTAGCGGGTTTGCTGGGGTGAAGTTTTCTGGGTCTCCCAGGAGGTTAACCGCTCATGCTTCTTTCTTATGAGACGTTAGTAAACCAATTACATAGCCTTGTCAAGACTAAATCACAGGTAAAAATCCTGTACATCTCATGTGGCCAACCACTCCCAACTAGGATTCCAAGACGCCTCATCACCCATCATAGAAGAACTCGTTGAATTCCACGACCACGCCCTAATCGTTGCCCTAGCTATCTGCAGCCTAGTTCTCTACCTTTTAGCCCACATACTAACAGAAAAACTCTCGTCCAATGCTGTAGACGCCCAAGAAGTAGAGCTGATCTGGACAATCCTACCTGCTATCGTCCTGGTACTCCTCGCCCTCCCATCCCTACAAATCCTCTACATAATGGACGAAATCGACGAACCAGACCTCACCCTAAAAGCCATCGGCCACCAATGATACTGAAGCTACGAATACACAGACTTCAAAGACCTATCCTTCGACTCCTACATAGTGCCCACCCCAGACTTACCCAACGGCCACTTCCAACTGCTAGAAGTTGACCACCGCGTAGTTATCCCAATAGAATCCCCCATCCGCGTAATCATTACTGCAGGAGACGTACTCCACTCCTGAGCAGTCCCAACGCTCGGAGTTAAAACAGACGCAATCCCAGGCCGACTAAACCAAACTTCATTCATTACCACCCGGCCTGGGATTTTTTACGGACAATGCTCAGAAATTTGCGGGGCTAATCACAGCTACATACCCATTGTAGTAGAATCAACCCCACTCCCACATTTCGAGGCCTGATCGTCCCTTCTATCATCATCCTAATCATTAAGAAGCTATGCAACAGCACTAGCCTTTTAAGCTAGCCAAAGAGGGACTTCCCCCTCCTTAATGATATGCCACAGCTTAACCCCACACCATGATTTTCAATCATAATTATAACCTGATTAACCCTAGCACTCCTCATCCAACCAAAACTACTAGCCTTCACCACAACCAACCCCCCATCAAATAAGACCTCCCTCACTACCAAACCCACACCATGATCCTGACCATGAACCTAAGCTTCTTTGACCAATTTTCCAGCCCCAATCTATTCGGCATCCCCTTAATCCTACTATCCCTACTCTTCCCAGCCCTACTATTCCCGTCCCCAAACAACCGATGAATCAACAACCGCCTTTCTACTATCCAAACATGACTCCTTCACCTAATCACAAAACAACTAATAGTCCCACTCAACAAAAATGGCCACAAATGAGCCATAATATTTACATCCCTAATAATCATACTTCTTACAATCAACCTTCTAGGCCTCCTTCCATATACATTCACCCCAACCACCCAACTATCTATGAACATAGCCCTAGCCTTCCCACTATGGCTCGCCACACTACTAACAGGCCTACGAAACCAACCATCAGCCTCTTTAGCCCACCTATTACCCGAAGGTACCCCTACACCCCTAATCCCCGCACTAATCCTGATCGAAACAACCAGCCTACTAATCCGCCCCCTAGCCCTCGGAGTCCGCCTTACAGCCAACCTTACAGCAGGACACTTACTCATCCAACTCATCTCTACAGCCTCCATTGCATTAATACCCACCCTTCCTGCAGTATCCATCCTAACAATAATCATCCTACTACTCCTAACCATCCTAGAAGTAGCAGTAGCCATAATCCAGGCCTACGTCTTCGTGCTCCTTCTAAGCCTATACTTACAAGAAAACATCTAATGGCACACCAAGCACACTCATACCACATAGTTGACCCAAGCCCTTGACCAATCTTCGGGGCAGCCGCCGCCCTACTCACAACCTCAGGATTAATCATGTGATTCCACTACAACTCATCCATACTACTAACCCTAGGCCTCATCTCAATACTCCTAGTAATACTCCAATGATGACGAGACATTGTACGAGAAAGCACCTTCCAAGGCCATCACACTCCCACAGTCCAAAAAGGCCTACGATACGGCATAATCCTTTTCATCACATCCGAAGCATTCTTCTTCTTAGGGTTCTTCTGAGCGTTCTTCCACTCGAGCCTGGCCCCAACCCCAGAACTAGGAGGCCAATGACCCCCAACAGGAATTAAACCACTCAACCCGATAGAAGTCCCCCTACTAAACACAGCCATCCTACTAGCCTCAGGCGTTACCGTAACGTGAGCCCATCACAGCATCACAGAAGGAAACCGAAAACACGCCATCCACGCCCTAACCCTAACGATCCTCCTGGGATTCTACTTCACAGCCCTACAAGCAATAGAATACCACGAAGCCCCATTCTCAATCGCCGATAGCGTCTACGGATCTACCTTCTTCGTTGCCACTGGATTCCACGGACTCCACGTAATCATCGGATCCTCCTTCCTGACCGTCTGCCTCTTCCGACTGATCAAGTTCCACTTTACATCAGACCACCACTTCGGATTCGAGGCAGCAGCCTGATACTGACACTTCGTAGACGTCATCTGACTATTCCTCTACATAACCATCTACTGATGAGGATCTTGCTCTTCTAGTATATTAATTACAATTGACTTCCAATCTCTAGAATCTGGTATAAACCCAGAGGAGAGCAATGAACGCACTCATGTTCATATTCGCCCTATCATCAATCCTAAGCGCCGCCCTAACCGCATTAAACTTCTGACTCGCCCAAATAAACCCCGACTCAGAGAAACTCTCACCGTACGAATGTGGATTCGACCCACTTGGATCTGCTCGATTACCATTCTCAGTCCGATTCTTCCTCAGTAGCCATCCTGTTCGTCCTATTCGACCTAGAAATCGCCCTCCTACTCCCCCTGCCATGAGCCGTCCAACTCCAATCCCCCCTAATGACCCTCACCTGAACTGTAGTGATCCTCCTTCTCCTAACACTCGGACTGGCCTACGAGTGAATTCAAGGGGGCCTAGAATGAGCAGAATAACAGAAAGTTAGTCTAACCAAAAAGATAGCTGGTTTCGACCCAGCAGATTACAGCCAACCCTGTAACTTTTTTATGTCGCCCCTACATTTAAGCTTCTACTCAGCCTTCATTTTCAGCGGACTAGGACTAGCCTTCCACCGAACCCACCTAGTATCCGCCCTACTACGCCTTGAAAGCATAATATTATCGATATTCGTAGGCCTATCAATATGATCCATCGAAAACCAAGTCTCCTCATTCACCATGGTACCAATTCTCATGCTAACCTTCTCAGCGTGTGAGGCGGGCACAGGCCTGGCCATCCTAGTAGCCTCCACCCGCACACATGGCTCCGACCATCTACACAACCTAAACCTCCTGCAATGCTAAAAATCATCCTACCCACAATCATACTTCTTCCAACAGCCCTGCTGTCTCCACCAAAATTTCTATGGACTAACACCACCTTATACAGCCTCCTAATCGCTGCCCTAAGCCTACAGCGATTAATCCCAACCTACTACCCCTACAAATTTTTATCCAACTGAACAGGAATTGACCAAATCTCATCCCCCCTCCTAGTACTATCCTGCTGACTACTCCCACTCATAATCATAGCAAGCCAAAACCACCTGCAACAAGAACCCCTACAACGCAAACGAATCTTTATCTCAACCTTAGTCGCAGTCCAGCCATTCATCCTACTAGCCTTTTCCACCACAGAACTAGCACTATTTTACATCTCATTTGAAGCAACCCTCATTCCCACCCTAATCTTAATCACCCGATGGGGGAACCAACCAGAACGCCTAAGCGCTGGCATCTACCTGCTATTCTACACGCCAGTAAGCTCTCTACCCCTGCTAATCACAATCATACACCTATACGTGAAAATTGGCACCCTGCACCTGCCAACCCTACAACTAACCCACCCAACCCTATCCACCTCATGGACAGGAATACTATCAGGTCTAGCACTGCTCATAGCATTCATAGTAAAAGCCCCACTATACGGCCTACACCTCTGACTGCCAAAAGCCCACGTAGAAGCACCCATCGCAGGCTCAATACTCCTCGCCGCCCTACTACTAAAGCTAGGAGGATACGGAATTATACGAGTCACTCTATTTATGGGCCCACTGTCCAACCTCCTGCACTACCCCTTCCTAACCCTGGCCCTATGAGGCGCCCTAATGACTAGCTCAATCTGCCTACGACAGACAGACCTAAAATCACTAATCGCTTATTCATCCGTTAGCCACATAGGCCTAGTTATCGCCGCAGGAATAATCCAAACCCACTGATCATTCTCAGGGGCAATGATCCTAATAATTTCCCATGGACTAACTTCCTCCATACTATTCTGCCTAGCCAACACAAACTATGAACGTACGCACAGCCGAATTCTACTACTCACACGAGGCCTACAACCTCTCCTACCACTCATAGCTACCTGATGATTGCTGGCCAATCTAACAAACATAGCCTTACCCCCAACAACAAACCTCATAGCAGAGCTAACCATTATAATCACCTTATTCAACTGATCTGCCTTCACGATCATCCTAACAGGAATCGCAACCCTACTAACCGCCTCCTACACCTTATTCATACTACTAATGACCCAACAAGGCTCAATCCCCTCCCACATCACATCTATGCAAAACTCAACCACGCGAGAACACCTGCTCATAACACTCCACATTATCCCAATATTCCTCCTAATCCTCAAACCCGAACTGATCTCCGGAATCCCCTCATGCAAGTATAGTTTAAACCAAACATTAGACTGTGATTCTAAGAATAGAAGTTCAAACCTTCTTACCTGCCGAGGGGAGGGTTTAACCAACAAGAGCTGCTAACTCTTACATCTGAGCCTAAAACCTCAGCCCCCTTACTTTTAAAGGATAACAGCAATCCACTGGTCTTAGGAACCACCCATCTTGGTGCAAATCCAAGTAAAAGGAGTGAACCCCACACTACTAATCAACTCCCTCACACTACTCACGCTGACAATCCTCCTAACCCCAATCATCCTGCCATTTCTATTTAAAAACTTTAAAAACACCCCACAAGCCACCACCCGCGCTGTTAAAACCGCATTCCTAATTAGCCTAGCCCCTACAACCGCATTCATCTACTCGGGAGTAGAATCTGTCACCTGCCACTGGGAGTGAAAATTCATTATAAACTTTAAAATCCCCCTGAGCCTAAAAATAGACCAATACTCAATAACATTTCTTCCAATCGCCCTATTTGTAACATGATCAATCCTACAATTCGCCATATGATACATGGCCTCAGAGCCATACGTAACAAAATTTTTCACCTACCTACTGACATTCCTAGTCGCCATACTCCTCCTAACAACCGCAAACAACATATTCCTCCTATTCGTAGGCTGGGAAGGAGTACGAATCATGTCCTTCCTTCTCATCGGCTGATGACAAGGCCGAGCAGATGCCAACACCGCCGCCCTACGAGCCGTAATCTACAACCGAATCGGAGACATCGGACTGATCCTGAGCATAGCATGACTAGCTTCAACATTCAACACCTGAGAGATCCAACAAGCCGTACACCCCCACCAAACCCCAATCCTCCCCCTCATAGGATTAATCCTCGCAGCCGCAGGAAAATCCGCCCAATTTGGACTCCACCCATGACTGCCCGCAGCAATAGAAGGCCCCACCCCAGTATCAGCCCTACTGCACTCCAGTACCATAGTAGTAGCCGGAATCTTCCTGCTCATCCGCATGCACCCCCTGCTAGCCACCAACCAGACAGCCCTAACTGCCTGCCTATGCCTAGGTGCTCTATCAACCCTATTCGCTGCCACATGCGCCCTAACCCAAAATGACATCAAAAAAATCATTGCTTTCTCAACATCCAGCCAACTAGGACTAATAATAGTCACTATCGGACTAAACCTCCCACAACTAGCCTTCCTACACATCTCAACCCATGCCTTCTTTAAAGCCATACTATTCCTATGCTCAGGGTCTATCATCCACAACCTAAACGGAGAACAAGATATCCGAAAGATAGGAGGCCTACAGAAAATACTCCCAGTCACTACTTCCTGCCTAACCATCGGAAACCTGGCGCTGATAGGAACCCCATTCCTAGCCGGATTCTACTCAAAAGACCTCATCATCGAAAGCTTAAACACATCATACCTAAATACTTGAGCCCTACTCCTAACCCTTATAGCCACAGCATTCACCGCAACCTACAGCATCCGCATAACCATCCTAGTCCAAGCTGGACAAACCCGAATCCCCCCAATAGTATCAATAAACGAAAACAACCCACTAATCACCGCCCCCCTAACCCGACTCGCCCTAGGCAGCATTACAGCAGGAATAATCATTACCTCTTTCATCACACCAACCAAAACCCCCCCAATAACCATACCCCTTATCACCAAAACCGCTGCCATCCTCATAACAATCCTAGGAATCATCCTAGCCCTAGAACTATCGAACATAACACACACCCTCACTCACCCCAAACCAAACCCCCTCATAAACTTCTCCTCTGCATTAGGGTACTTCAACCCCCTAGTACACCGATTCTTCTCCAAAAACCTACTAGAAAAGGGACAAAACATTGCCCTACACTTGATCGACCTCTCCTGACTCAAAAAAATAGGGCCAGAGGGCCTTGCTGAACTACAAGTAGCCGCAAGCAAAGCCGCAACCTCAATACACACAGGGCTAATTAAGGCCTACCTAGGATCCTTCGCCCTCTCCATCCTGGTAATAATCCTAATAACACACAGACTCACTAATGGCCCCTAACATCCGCAAATCCCATCCCCTACTAAAAATAATCAACAACTCCCTAATCGACCTACCCGCCCCCTCCAACATCTCTGCCTGATGAAACTTCGGCTCCCTTCTAGCCATCTGCTTAGCCACACAAATCCTAACAGGCCTGCTACTAGCCATACACTACACCGCAGACACTTCACTCGCCTTCTCCTCAGTAGCTCACACATGCCGAGACGTCCAGTACGGATGGCTCATCCGCAACCTCCACGCCAACGGTGCTTCGCTCTTCTTTATCTGCATCTACTTACACATCGGACGAGGCCTCTACTACGGCTCCTACCTATACAAAGAAACCTGAAACACAGGAGTAATCCACCTACTCACCCTAATAGCAACTGCCTTCGTAGGGTATGTCCTACCATGAGGACAAATGTCATTCTGAGGGGCCACCGTAATCACCAACCTATTCTCAGCCATCCCGTACATTGGGCAAACTCTAGTAGAATGAGCCTGAGGAGGATTCTCAGTAGACAATCCAACCTTAACCCGATTCTTCGCCATCCACTTCCTACTGCCCTTCCTAATTGCAGGAATCACCCTAGTCCACCTAACCTTCCTACACGAATCAGGCTCAAATAACCCACTAGGAATCGTATCAGACTGCGACAAAATCCCATTCCACCCATACTTCTCCATTAAAGACAGCTTAGGGCTTACCCTAATAATCACCCCTCTAATAGCACTAGCCCTATTTTCACCGAACCTCCTGGTTCTTGGAATCCTAGTTGGGAGTGGTTGGCCACATGAGATGTACAGGATTTTTACCTGTGATTTAGTCTTGACAAGGCTATGTAATTGGTTTACTAACGTCTCATAAGAAAGAAGCATGAGCGGTTAATGCAGTTGGCTTGAAACCCATCCCCAGTGGTGCAAGTGCACTCTCTGAATTCACTGAAGTGCATCCCCAGTGGTGCCAGTGCACTCTCTGCACTCACTGCACTGCATCCCCAGTGGTGCCAGTGCGCTCTCTGGAGTCACAGCACTGCATCCCCAGTGGTGCCAGTGCAATCTCTGGACTCACTGCACTGCATCAACAGTGGTGCCAGTGCACTCTCTGGACTCACTGAAGTGCATCCCCATTGGTGCCATTGCACTCTCTGCACTCACTGCACTGCATCCCCAGTGGTGCCAGTGCACTCACTGGACTGACTGCACTGCATCCCCAGTGGTGCCAGTGCGCTCTCCGGAGTCACAGCACTGCATCCCCAGTGGTGCCAGTGCACTCACTGGACACACTGTACTGCATCACAGGTGGTGCCAGTGCACCCTCTGCACTCACTGCACAGCATCCCCAGTGGTGCCAGTACATTCACTGGACTCACTGCAGTGCATCCCCAGTGGTGCCAGTGCACTCTCTGGACTCACTGCACTGCATCCCCAGTGGTGCCAGTGCACTCTCTGGACTCACTGCACTGCATCCCCAGTGCTGCCAGTGCACTCTCTTGACTCACTGCACTGCATCCCCAGTGGTGCCAGTGCACTCTCTGGAGTCACTGCACTGCATCCCCAGTGGTGCTAGTGCACTCTCTGGACTCACTGCAGTGCATCCCCAGTGGTACCAGTGCACTCTCTGGACTCACTGAAGTGCATTCTCAGTGGTGCCAGTGCACTCTGTGGACTCACTGCAGTGCATCCCCAGTGGTGCCAGTGCGCTCTCTGGACTCACTGCAGTGCATCCCCAGTGGTGCCAGTGCACTCTCTGGACTCACTGCAGTGCATCCCCAGTGCTGCCAGTGCACTCTCTGGACTCACTGCACTGCATCCCCAGTGGTGCCAGTGCACTCTCTGGACTCACTGCACTGCATCCCCAGTGGTGCCAGTGCACTCTCTGGACTCACTGCAGTGCATCACCAGTGGTGCCAGTGCACTCTCTGGACTCACTGCACTGCATCCCCAGTGGTACCAGTGCACTCTGTGGACTCACTGCAGTGCATCCCCAGTGGTGCCAGTGCACTCTCTGGACTCACTGCAAGGCATCCCCAGTGGTGCCAATGCACTCTCTGGACTCACTGCACTGCATCCCCAGTGGTGCCAGTGCACTCTCTGGACTCACTGAAGTGCATCCCCAGTGGTGCCAGTGCACTCTCTGGAGTCACTGCACTGCATACCCAGTGGTGCTAGTGCACTCTGTGGACTCACTGCAGTGCATCCCCAGTGGTGCCAGTGCACTCTCTGGACTCACTGAAGGGCATTCTCAGTGGTGCCAGTGCACTCTCTGGGCTAACTGCAGTGCATCCCCAGTGGTGCCAGTACACTCACTGGACTGACTGCACTGCATCCCCAGTGGTGCCAGTGCACTCTCAGGACTCACCGCACCGCATCCCCAGTGGTGCCAGTGCACTCTCTGGACTCACTGCACTGCATCCCCAGTGGTGCCAGTGCACTCTCTGGACTCACTTCAATGCATCCCCAGTGGTGCCAGAGCACTCTCTGGACTCACTGCACTGCATCCCCAGTGGTGCCAGTGCACTCTCTGGACTCACTGCACTGCAGCCCCAGTGGTGCCAGTGCACTCTCTGGACTCACTGCACTGCATCCCCAGTATTGCCAGTGCACTCTCTGGACTCACTGCACTGCATCCCCAGTGCTGCCAGTGCACTCTCTGGACTCACTGCACTGCATCCCCAGTGGTGCCACTGCACTCTCTGGACTCACTGCATTGCATGTCCAGTGGTGCCAGTGCACTCTCTGCACTCACTGCACTGCATCCCCAGTGGTGCCAGTGCACTCACTGGACTCACTGCAGTGCATTCCCTCTGGTGCCAGTGCACTCTCTGGACTCACTGCACTGCATCCCCAGTGGTGTCAGTGCACTCTCTGGACTCACTGCAGTGCATCCCCAGTGGTGCCAGTGCACTCTGTGGACTCACTGCAGTGCATCCCCAGTGGTGCCAGTGCACTCTCTGGACTCACTGAAGTGCATCCCCAGTGGTGCTAGTGCACTCTCTGGACTCACTGCACTGCATCCCAAGTGGTGCCAGTGCACTCTCTGGACTCACTGCACTGCATCCCCAGTCCTGCCAGTGCACTCTCTTGACTCACTGCACTGCATCCCCAGTGGTGCCAGTGCACTCTCTTGACTCACTGAAGTGCAATCTCAGTGGAGCCAGTGCACTCTCTGGACTCACTGCAGTGCATCCCCAGTGGTGCCAGTACACTCACTGGACTGACTGAAGTGCATCCCCAGTGGTGTCAGTGCACTCTCTGGAGTCACTGCGCTGCATCCCCAGTGGTGCAAGTGCACTCCCTGGACTCACTGCACTGCATTCCCAGTGGTGACAGTGAAGTCTTTGGACTCACTGAAGGGCATTCTCAGTGGTGCCAGTGCACTCTCTGGACTCACTGCAGTGCATCCCCAGTGGTGCCAGTACACTCACTGGACTGACTGCACTGCATCCCCAGTGGTGCCAGTGCACTCTCTGGACTCACCGCACCGCATCCCCAGTGGTGCCAGTGCACTCTCTGGAGTAACTGCAGTGCATCCCCAGTGGTGCCAGTGCACTCTCTGGACTCACTGCACTGCATCCCCAGTGGTGCCAGAGCACTCTCTGGACTCACTGCAGTGCATCCCCAGTGGTGCCAGTGCACTCTCTGGACTCACTGCACTGCATCCCCAGTGGTGCCAGTGCACTCTCTGGACTCACTGAACTGCATCCCCAGTGGTGCCAGTGCACTCTCTGGACTCACTGCACTGCATCCCCAGTGCTGCCAGTGCACTCTCTGGACTCACTGCAGTGCATCCCCAGTGGTGCCAGTGCACTCTCTGGACTCACTGCACTGCATCCCCAGTGGTGCCAGTGCACTCTCTGGACTCACTGAACTGCATCCCCAGTGGTGCCTGTGCACTCTCTGGACTCACTGCACTGCATCCCCAGTGCTGCCAGTGCACTCTCTTGACTCACTGCACTGCATCCCCAGTGGTGTCAGTGCACTCTCTGGAGTCACTGCACTGCATCCCCAGTGGTGCTAGTGCACTCTCTGGACTCACTGCAGTGCATCCCCAGTGGTACCAGTGCACTCTCTGGACTCACTGAAGTGCATTCTCAGTGGTGCCAGTGCACTCTGTGGACTCACTGCAGTGCATCCCCAGTGGTGCCAGTGCGCTCTCTGGACTCACTGCACTGCATCCCCAGTGGTGCCAGTGCACTCTCTGGACTCACTGAAGTGCATCCCCAGTGCTGCCAGTGCACTCTCTGGACTCACTGCACTGCATCCCCAGTGGTGCCAGTGCACTCTCTGGACTCACTGCACTGCATCCCCAGTGGTGCCAGTGCACTCTCTGGACTCACTGCAGTGCATCCCCAGTGGTGCCAGTGCACTCTCTGGACTCACTGCACTGCATCCCCAGTGGTACCAGTGCACTCTGTGGACTCACTGCAGTGCATCCCCAGTGGTGCCAGTGCACTCTCTGGACTCACTGCAAGGCATCCCCAGTGGTGCCAATGCACTCTCTGGACTCACTGCACTGCATCCCCAGTGGTGCCAGTGCACTCTCTGGACTCACTGAAGTGCATCCCCAGTGGTGCCAGTGCACTCTCTGGACTCACTGCACCTCATCCCCAGTGGTGCTAGTGCACTCTGTGGACTCACTGCAGTGCATCCCCAGTGGTGCCAGTGCACTCTCTGGACTCACTGAAGGGCATTCTCAGTGGTGCCAGTGCACTCTCTGGGCTAACTGCAGTGCATCCCCAGTGGTGCCAGTACACTCACTGGACTGACTGCACTGCATCCCCAGTGGTGCCAGTGCACTCTCTGGACTCACCGCACCGCATCCCCAGTGGTGCCAGTGCACTCTCTGGACTCACTGCACTGCATCCCCAGTGGTGCCAGTGCACTCTCTGGACTCACTTCAATGCATCCCCAGTGGTGCCAGAGCACTCTCTGGACTCACTGCACTGCATCCCCAGTGGTGCCAGTGCACTCTCTGGACTCACTGCACTGCAGCCCCAGTGGTGCCAGTGCACTCTCTGGACTCACTGCACTGCATCCCCAGTATTGCCAGTGCACTCTCTGGACTCACTGCACTGCATCCCCAGTGCTGCCAGTGCACTCTCTGGACTCACTGCACTGCATCCCCAGTGGTGCCACTGCACTCTCTGGACTCACTGCATTGCATGTCCAGTGGTGCCAGTGCACTCTCTGCACTCACTGCACTGCATCCCCAGTGGTGCCAGTGCACTCACTGGACTCACTGCAGTGCATTCCCTCTGGTGCCAGTGCACTCTCTGGACTCACTGCACTGCATCCCCAGTGGTGTCAGTGCACTCTCTGGACTCACTGCAGTGCATCCCCAGTGGTGCCAGTGCACTCTGTGGACTCACTGCAGTGCATCCCCAGTGGTGCCAGTGCACTCTCTGGACTCACTGAAGTGCATCCCCAGTGGTGCCAGTGCACTCTCTGGACTCACTGCACTGCATCCCCAGTGGTGCCAGTGCACTCTCTGGACTCACTGCACTGCATCCCCAGTCCTGCCAGTGCACTCTCTTGACTCACTGCACTGCATCCCCAGTGGTGCCAGTGCACTCTCTGGACTCACTGAAGTGCAATCTCAGTGGAGCCAGTGCACTCTCTGGACTCACTGCAGTGCATCCCCAGTGGTGCCAGTACACTCACTGGACTGACTGAAGTGCATCCCCAGTGGTGTCAGTGCACTCTCTGGAGTCACTGCGCTGCATCCCCAGTGGTGCAAGTGCACTCCCTGGACTCACTGCACTGCATTCCCAGTGGTGACAGTGAAGTCTTTGGACTCACTGAAGGGCATTCTCAGTGGTGCCAGTGCACTCTCTGGACTCACTGCAGTGCATCCCCAGTGGTGCCAGTACACTCACTGGACTGACTGCACTGCATCCCCAGTGGTGCCAGTGCACTCTCTGGACTCACCGCACCGCATCCCCAGTGGTGCCAGTGCACTCTCTGGAGTAACTGCAGTGCATCCCCAGTGGTGCCAGTGCACTCTCTGGACTCACTGCACTGCATCCCCAGTGGTGCCAGTGCACTCTCTGGACTCACTGCACTGCATCCCCAGTGGTGCCAGAGCACTCTCTGGACTCACTGCAGTGCATCCCCAGTGGTGCCAGTGCACTCTCTGGACTCACTGCACTGCATCCTCAGTGGTGCCAGTGCACTCTCTGGACTCACTGAACTGCATCCCCAGTGGTGCCAGTGCACTCTCTGGACTCACTGCACTGCATCCCCAGTGCTGCCAGTGCACTCTCTTGACTCACTGCACTGCATCCCCAGTGGTGCCAGTGCACTCACTGGATTCACTGCACTGCACCCCAGTGGTGCTAGTGCACTCTCTGGACTCACTGCAGTGCATCCCCAGTGGTACCAGTGCACTCTCTGGACTCACTGAAGTGCATTCTCAGTGGTGCCAGTGCACTCTGTGGACTCACTGCAGTGCATCCCCAGTGGTGCCAGTGCGCTCTCTGGACTCACTGCAGTGCATCACCAGTGGTGCCAGTGCACTCTCTGGACTCACTGCAGTGCATCCCCAGTGGTGCCAGTGCACTCTCTGGACTCACTGCACTGCATCCCCAGTGCTGCCAGTGCACTCTCTTGACTCACTGCACTGCATCCCCAGTGGTGCCAGTGCACTCACTGGATTCACTGCACTGCATCCCCAGTGGTGCTAGTGCACTCTCTGGACTCACTGCAGTGCATCCCCAGTGGTACCAGTGCACTCTCTGGACTCACTGAAGTGCATTCTCAGTGGTGCCAGTGCACTCTGTGGACTCACTGCAGTGCATCCCCAGTGGTGCCAGTGCGCTCTCTGGACTCACTGCACTGCATCCCCAGTGGTGCCAGTGCACTCTCTGGACTCACTGCAGTGCATCCCCAGTGCTGCCAGTGCACTCTCTGGACTCACTGCACTGCATCCCCAGTGGTGCCAGTGCACTCTCTGGACTCACTGCACTGCATCCCCAGTGGTGCCAGTGCACTCTCTGGACTCACTGCAGTGCATCCCCAGTGGTGCCAGTGCACTCTCTGGACTCACTGCACTGCATCCCCAGTGGTACCAGTGCACTCTGTGGACTCACTGCAGTGCATCCCCAGTGGTGCCAGTGCACTCTCTGGACTCACTGCAAGGCATCCCCAGTGGTGCCAATGCACTCTCTGGACTCACTGCACTGCATCCCCAGTGGTGCCAGTGCACTCTCTTGACTCACTGCGCTGCATCCCCAGTGGTGCCAGTGCACTCTCTGGAGTCACTGCACTGCATCCCCAGTGGTGCTAGTGCACTCTGTGGACTCACTGCAGTGCATCCCCAGTGGTGCCAGTGCACTCTCTGGACTCACTGAAAGGCATTCTCAGTGGTGCCAGTGCACTCTCTGGGCTAACTGCAGTGCATCCCCAGTGGTGCCAGTACACTCACTGGACTGACTGCACTGCATCCCCAGTGGTGCCAGTGCACTCTCTGGACTCACCGCACCGCATCACCTGTGGTGCCAGTGCACTCTCTGGACTCACTGCACTGCATCCCCAGTGGTGCCACTGCACTCTCTGGACTCACTGCACTGCATCCCCAGTGGTGCCAGAACACTCTCTGGACTCACTGCAGTGCATCCCCAGTGGTGCCAGTGCACTCTCTGGACTCACTGCACTGCATCCCCAGTGGTGCCAGTGCACTCTCTGGACTCACTGCACTGCATCCCCAGTGGTGCCAGTGCACTCTCTGGACTCCCGGCACCGCATCCCCAGTGGTGCCAGTGCACTCTCTGTGCTCACTGCAGTGCATCCCCAGTGGTGCCAGTGCACTCTCTTGACTCACTGCACTGCATCCCCAGTGGTGCCAGTGCACTCACTGGATTCACTGCACTGCATCCCCAGTGGTGCTAGTGCACTCTCTGGACTCACTGCAGTGCATCCCCAGTGGTATCAGTGCACTCTCTGGACTCACTGAAGTGCATTCTCAGTGGTGCCAGTGCACTCTGTGGACTCACTGCAGTGTATCCCCAGTGGTGCCAGTGCGCTCTCTGGACTCACTGCAGTGCATCCCCAGTGGTGCCAGTGCACTCTCTGGACTCACTGCACTGCATCCCCAGTGCTGCCAGTGCACTCTCTGGACTCACTGCACTGCATCCCCAGTGGTGCCAGTGCGCTCTCTGGACTCACTGCAGTGCATTCTCAGTGGTGCCAGTGCACTCTCTGGACTCACTGCAGTGCATCCCCAGTGGTGCCAGTGCACTCTCTGGAGTCACTGCACTGCATCCCCAGTGGTACCAGTGCACTCTGTGGACTCACTGCAGTGCATCCCCAGTGGTGCCAGTGCACTCTCTGGACTCACTGCACTGCATCCCAAGTGGTACCAGTGCACTCTCTGGACTCACTGCACTGCATCCCCAGTGGGGCCAGTGCACTCTCTCGAGTCACTGCACTACATCCCCAGTGGTGCCAGTGCACTCTCTGGACTCACTGTACTGCATTCCCAGTGGTGCTAGTGCACTCTCTGGACTCACTGCAGTGCATCCCCAGTGGTGCCAGTGCACTCTTTGGACTCACTGAAGTGCATTCTCAGTGGTGCCAGTGCACTCTCTGGACTCACTGCACTGCATCCCCAGTGGTGCCAGTGCACTCTCTGGACTCACTGCACTGCAACCCCAGTGTTGCCAGTGCACTCTCTGGACTCACTGCACTGCATCCCCAGTGGTGCCAGTGCACTCTCTGGACTCACTTCAGTGCATCCCCAGTGGTGCCAGAGCACTCTCTGGACTCACTGCACTGCATCCCCAGTGGTGCCAGTGCACTCTCTGGACTCACTGCACTGCATCCCCAGTATTGCCAGTGCACTCTCTGGACTCACTTCACTGCATCCCCAGTGCTGCCAGTGCACTCTCTGGACTCACTGCACTGCATCCCCAGTGGTGCCACTGCACTCTCTGGACTCACTGCACTGCATGTCCTGTGGTGCCAGTGCACTCTCTGCACTCACTGCACTGCATCCCCAGTGGTGCCAGTGCACTCACTGGACTCACTGCAGTGCATTCCATCTGGTGCCAGTGCACTCTCTGGACTCACTGCAGTGCATCCCCAGTGGTGTCAGTGCACTCTCTGGACTCACTGCAGTGCATCCCCAGTGGTGCCAGTGCACTCTCTGGACTCACTGCAGTGCATCCCCAGTGGTGCCAGTGCACTCTCTGGACTCACTGAAGTGCATCACCAGTGGTGCCAGTGCACTCTCTGGACTCACTGCACTGCATCCCCAGTGGTGCCAGTGCACTCTCTGGACTCACTGCACTGCATCCCCAGTGGTGCCAGAGCACTCTCTGGACTCACTGCACTGCATCCTCTGTGCTGCCAGTGCACTCTCTGGACTCACTGCACTGCATCCCCAGTGGTGCCAGTGCACTCTCTGGACTCACTGTACTGCATCCCCAGTGGAGCGCGTGCACTCTCTGGACTCACTGAAGTGCATCCCCAGTGGTGCCAGTGCACTCTCTGGACTCACTGCAGTGCATCCCCAGTGGTGCTAGTGCACTCTTTGGACTCACTGCAGTGCATCCCCAGTGGTGCCAGTGCACTCTCTGGACTCACTGAAGGGCATTCTCAGTGGTGCCAGTGCACTCTCTGGACTCACTGCAGTGCATCCCCAGTGGTGCCAGTACACTCACTGGACTGACTGCAGTGCATCCCCAGTGGTGCCAGTGCACTCTCTGGACTCACCGCACCGCATCCACAGTGGTGCCAGTGCACTCTCTGGAGTAACTGCAGTGCATCACCAGTGGTGCCAGTGCACTCTCTGGACTCACTGCACTGCATCCCCAGTGGTGCCAGTGCACTCTCTGGACTCACTGCACTGCATCCCCAGTGGTGCCAGAGCACTCTCTGGACTCACTGCAATGCATCCCCAGTGGTGCCAGTGCACTCTCTGGACTCACTGCACTGCATCCCCAGTGGTGCCAGTGCACTCTCTGGACTCCCGGCACCGCATCCCCAGTGGTGCCAGTGCACTCTCTGGGCTCACTGCAGTGCATCCCCAGTGGTGCCAGTGCACTCACTGGACTGACTGCACTGCATCCCCAGTGGTGCCAGTGCACTCTCTGGACTCACCGCACCGCATCCCCAGTGGTGCCAGTGCACTCTCTGGAGTAACTGCAGTGCATCACCTGTGGTGCCAGTGCACTCTCTGGACTCAATGCACTGCATCCCCAGTGGTGCCACTGCACTCTCTGGACTCACTGCACTGCATCCCCAGTGGTGCCAGAGCACTCTCTGGACTCACTGCAGTGCATCCCCAGTGGTGCCAGTGCACTCTCTGGACTCACTGCACTGCATCCCCAGTGGTGCCAGTGCACTCTCTGGACTCACTGCACTGCATCCCCAGTGGTGCCAGTGCACTCTCTGGACTCCCGGCACCGCATCCCCAGTGGTGCCAGTGCACTCTCTGTGCTCACTGCAGTGCATCCCCAGTGGTGCCAGTGCACTCTCTTGACTCACTGCACTGCATCCCCAGTGGTGCCAGTGCACTCACTGGATTCACTGCACTGCATCCCCAGTGGTGCTAGTGCACTCTCTGGACTCACTGCAGTGCATCCCCAGTGGTATCAGTGCACTCTCTGGACTCACTGAAGTGCATTCTCAGTGGTGCCAGTGCACTCTGTGGACTCACTGCAGTGTATCCCCAGTGGTGCCAGTGCGCTCTCTGGACTCACTGCAGTGCATCCCCAGTGGTGCCAGTGCACTCTCTGGACTCACTGCACTGCATCCCCAGTGCTGCCAGTGCACTCTCTGGACTCACTGCACTGCATCCCCAGTGGTGCCAGTGCGCTCTCTGGACTCACTGCAGTGCATTCTCAGTGGTGCCAGTGCACTCTCTGGACTCACTGCAGTGCATCCCCAGTGGTGCCAGTGCACTCTCTGGAGTCACTGCACTGCATCCCCAGTGGTACCAGTGCACTCTGTGGACTCACTGCAGTGCATCCCCAGTGGTGCCAGTGCACTCTCTGGACTCACTGCACTGCATCCCAAGTGGTACCAGTGCACTCTCTGGACTCACTGCACTGCATCCCCAGTGGGGCCAGTGCACTCTCTCGAGTCACTGCACTACATCCCCAGTGGTGCCAGTGCACTCTCTGGACTCACTGTACTGCATTCCCAGTGGTGCTAGTGCACTCTCTGGACTCACTGCAGTGCATCCCCAGTGGTGCCAGTGCACTCTTTGGACTCACTGAAGTGCATTCTCAGTGGTGCCAGTGCACTCTCTGGACTCACTGCACTGCATCCCCAGTGGTGCCAGTGCACTCTCTGGACTCACTGCACTGCAACCCCAGTGTTGCCAGTGCACTCTCTGGACTCACTGCACTGCATCCCCAGTGGTGCCAGTGCACTCTCTGGACTCACTTCAGTGCATCCCCAGTGGTGCCAGAGCACTCTCTGGACTCACTGCACTGCATCCCCAGTGGTGCCAGTGCACTCTCTGGACTCACTGCACTGCATCCCCAGTATTGCCAGTGCACTCTCTGGACTCACTTCACTGCATCCCCAGTGCTGCCAGTGCACTCTCTGGACTCACTGCACTGCATCCCCAGTGGTGCCACTGCACTCTCTGGACTCACTGCACTGCATGTCCTGTGGTGCCAGTGCACTCTCTGCACTCACTGCACTGCATCCCCAGTGGTGCCAGTGCACTCACTGGACTCACTGCAGTGCATTCCATCTGGTGCCAGTGCACTCTCTGGACTCACTGCAGTGCATCCCCAGTGGTGTCAGTGCACTCTCTGGACTCACTGCAGTGCATCCCCAGTGGTGCCAGTGCACTCTCTGGACTCACTGCAGTGCATCCCCAGTGGTGCCAGTGCACTCTCTGGACTCACTGAAGTGCATCACCAGTGGTGCCAGTGCACTCTCTGGACTCACTGCACTGCATCCCCAGTGGTGCCAGTGCACTCTCTGGACTCACTGCACTGCATCCCCAGTGGTGCCAGAGCACTCTCTGGACTCACTGCACTGCATCCTCTGTGCTGCCAGTGCACTCTCTGGACTCACTGCACTGCATCCCCAGTGGTGCCAGTGCACTCTCTGGACTCACTGTACTGCATCCCCAGTGGAGCGCGTGCACTCTCTGGACTCACTGAAGTGCATCCCCAGTGGTGCCAGTGCACTCTCTGGACTCACTGCAGTGCATCCCCAGTGGTGCTAGTGCACTCTTTGGACTCACTGCAGTGCATCCCCAGTGGTGCCAGTGCACTCTCTGGACTCACTGAAGGGCATTCTCAGTGGTGCCAGTGCACTCTCTGGACTCACTGCAGTGCATCCCCAGTGGTGCCAGTACACTCACTGGACTCACTGCAGTGCATCCCCAGTGGTGCCAGTGCACTCTCTGGACTCACCGCACCGCATCCACAGTGGTGCCAGTGCACTCTCTGGAGTAACTGCAGTGCATCACCAGTGGTGCCAGTGCACTCTCTGGACTCACTGCACTGCATCCCCAGTGGTGCCAGTGCACTCTCTGGACTCACTGCACTGCATCCCCAGTGGTGCCAGAGCACTCTCTGGACTCACTGCAATGCATCCCCAGTGGTGCCAGTGCACTCTCTGGACTCACTGCACTGCATCCCCAGTGGTGCCAGTGCACTCTCTGGACTCCCGGCACCGCATCCCCAGTGGTGCCAGTGCACTCTCTGGGCTCACTGCAGTGCATCCCCAGTGGTGCCAGTGCACTCACTGGACTGACTGCACTGCATCCCCAGTGGTGCCAGTGCACTCTCTGGACTCACCGCACCGCATCCCCAGTGGTGCCAGTGCACTCTCTGGAGTAACTGCAGTGCATCACCTGTGGTGCCAGTGCACTCTCTGGACTCAATGCACTGCATCCCCAGTGGTGCCACTGCACTCTCTGGACTCACTGCACTGCATCCCCAGTGGTGCCAGAGCACTCTCTGGACTCACTGCAGTGCATCCCCAGTGGTGCCAGTGCACTCTCTGGACTCACTGCACTGCATCCCCAGTGGTGCCAGTGCACTCTCTGGACTCCCGGCACCGCATCCCCAGTGGTGCCAGAGCACTCTCTGTGCTCACTGCAGTGCATCCCCAGTGGTGCCAGTGCACTCTCTTGACTCACTGCACTGCATCCCCAGTGGTGCCAGTGCACTCACTGGATTCACTGCACTGCATCCCCAGTGGTGCTAGTGCACTCTCTGGACTCACTGCAGTGCATCCCCAGTGGTACCAGTGCACTCTCTGGACTCACTGAAGTGCATTCTCAGTGGTGCCAGTGCACTCTGTGGACTCACTGCAGTGCATCCCCAGTGGTGCCAGTGCGCTCTCTGGACTCACTGCAGTGCATCCCCAGTGGTGCCAGTGCACTCTCTGGACTCACTGCACTGCATCCCCAGTGGTGCCAGTGCACTCTCTGGACTCACTGCACTGCATCCCCAGTGGTGCCAGTGCACTCTCTGGACTCACTGCACTGCATCCCCAGTGGTGCCAGTGCACTCTCTGGACTCACTGCAGTGCATCCCCAGTGGTGCCAGTGCACTCTCTGGACTCACTGCACTGCATCCCCAGTGGTGCCAGTGCACTCTCTGGACTCACTGCAGTGCATCCCCAGTGGTGCCAGTGCACTCTCTGGACTCACTGCACTGCATCCCAAGTGGTACCAGTGCACTCTCTGGACTCACTGCACTGCATCCCCAGTGGGGCCAGTGCACTCTCTCGAGTCACTGCACTACATCCCCAGTGGTGCCAGTGCACTCTCTGGACTCACTGTACTGCATTCCCAGTGGTGCTAGTGCACTCTCTGGACTCACTGCAGTGCATCCCCAGTGGTGCCAGTGCACTCTTTGGACTCACTGAAGTGCATTCTCAGTGGTGCCAGTGCACTCTCTGGACTCACTGCACTGCTTCCCCAGTGGTGCCAGTGCACTCTCTGGACTCACTGCACTGCAACCCCAGTGTTGCCAGTGCACTCTCTGGACTCACTGCACTGCATCCCCAGTGGTGCCAGTGCACTCTCTGGACTCACTTCAGTGCATCCCCAGTGGTGCCAGAGCACTCTCTGGACTCACTGCACTGCATCCCCAGTGGTGCCAGTGCACTCTCTGGACTCACTGCACTGCATCCCCAGTATTGCCAGTGCACTCTCTGGACTCACTGCACTGCATCCCCAGTGCTGCCAGTGCACTCTCTGGACTCACTGCACTGCATCCCCAGTGGTGCCACTGCACTCTCTGGACTCACTGCACTGCATGTCCAGTGGTGCCAGTGCACTCTCTGCACTCACTGCACTGCATCCCCAGTGGTGCCAGTGCACTCACTGGACTCACTGCAGTGCATTCCCTCTGGTGCCAGTGCACTCTCTGGACTCACTGCACTGCATCCCCAGTGGTGTCAGTGCACTCTCTGGACTCACTGCAGTGCATCCCCAGTGGTGCCAGTGCACTCTGTGGACTCACTGCAGTGCATCCCCAGTGGTGCCAGTGCACTCTCTGGACTCACTGAAGTGCATCCCCAGTGGTGCCAGTGCACTCTCTGGACTCACTGCACTGCATCCCCAGTGGTGCCAGTGCACTCTCTGGACTCACTGCACTGCATCCCCAGTGGTGCCAGAGCACTTTCTGGACTCACTGCACTGCATCCTCTGTGCTGCCAGTGCACTCTCTGGACTCACTGCACTGCATCCCCAGTGGTGCCAGTGCACTCTCTGGACTCACTGTACTGCATCCCCAGTGGAGCGCGTGCACTCTCTGGACTCACTGAAGTGCATCCCCAGTGGTGCCAGTGCACTCTCTGGACTCACTGTACTGCATCCCCAGTGGTGCTAGTGCACTCTTTGGACTCACTGCAGTGCATCCCCAGTGGTGCCAGTGCACTCTCTGGACTCACTGAAGGGCATTTTCAGTGGTGCCAGTGCACTCTCTGGACTCACTGCAGTGCATCCCCAGTGGTGCCAGTACACTCACTGGACTGACTGCACTGCATCCCCAGTGGTGCCAGTGCACTCTCTGGACTCACCGCACCGCATCCCCAGTGGTGCCAGTGCACTCTCTGGAGTAACTGCAGTGCATCACAAGTGGTGCCAGTGCACTCTCTGGACTCACTGCAGTGCATCCCCAGTGGTGCCAGTGCACTCTCTGGACTCACTGCACTGCATCCCCAGTGGTGCCAGAGCACTCTCTGGACTCACTGCAGTGCATCCCCAGTGGTGACAGTGCACTCTCTGGACTCACTGCTCTGCATCCCCAGTGGTGCCAGTGCACTCTCTGGACTCCCGGCACCGCATCCCCAGTGGTGCCAGTGCACTCTCTGGGCTCACTGCAGTGCATCCCCAGTGGTGCCAGTGCACTCTCTTGACTCACTGCACTGCACCCCCAGTGGTGCCAGTGCACTCACTGGATTCACTGCACTGCATCCCCAGTGGTGCTAGTGCACTCTCTGGACTCACTGCAGTGCATCCCCAGTGGTAACAGTGCACTCTCTGGACTCACTGAAGTGCATTCTCAGTGGTGCCAGTTCACTCTGTGGACTCACTGCAGTGCATCCCCAGTGGTGCCAGTGCGCTCTCTGGACTCACTGCAGTGCATCCCCAGTGGTGCCAGTGCACTCTCTGGACTCACTGCACTGCATCCCCAGTGGTGCCAGTGCACTCTCTGGACTCACTGCACTGCATCCCCAGTGGTGCCAGTGCACTCTCTGGACTCACTGCACTGCATCCCCAGTGGTGCCAGTGCACTCTCTGGACTCCCGGCACCGCATCCCCAGTGGTGCCAGTGCACTCTCTGGGCTCACTGCAGTGCATCCCCAGTGGTGCCAGTGCACTCTCTGGACTCACTGCACTGCACCCCCAGTGGTGCCAGTGCACTCACTGGATTCACTGCACTGCATCCCCAGTGGTGCTAGTGCACTCTCTGGACTCACTGCAGTGCATCCCCAGTGGTACCAGTGCACTCTCTGGACTCACTGAAGTGCATTCTCAGTGGTGCCAGTGCACTCTGTGGACTCACTGCAGTGCATCCCCAGTGGTGCCAGTGCGCTCTCTGGACTCACTGCAGTGCATCCCCAGTGGTGCCAGTGCACTCTCTGGACTCACTGCACTGCATCCCCAGTGCTGCCAGTGCACTCTCTGGACTCACTGCACTGCATCCCCAGTGGTGCCAGTGCACTCTCTGGACTCACTGCACTGCATCCCCAGTGGTGCCAGTGCACTCTCTGGACTCACTGCAGTGCATCCCCAGTGGTGCCAGTGCACTCTCTGGACTCACTGCACTGCATCCCCAGTGGTGCTAGTGCACTCTCTGGACTCACTGCACTGCATCCCCAGTGGTGCCAGTGCACTCTCTGGACTCACTGCACTGCATCCCCAGTGGTGCCAATGCACTCTCTGGACTCACTGCACTGCATCGCCAGTGGTGCCAGTGCACTCTCTGCACTCACTGAAGTGCATCCCCAGTGGTGCCAGTGCACTCTCTGGAGTCACTGCACTGCATCCCCAGTGGTGCTAGTGCACTCTGTGGACTCACTGCAGTGCATCCCCAGTGGTGCCAGTGCACTCTCTGGACTCACTGAAGGGCATTCTCAGTGGTGCCAGTGCACTCTCTGGACTCACTGCAGTGCATCCCCAGTGGTGCCAGTACACTCACTGGACTGACTGCACTGCATCCCCAGTGGTGCCAGTGCACTCTCTGGACTCACCGCACCGCATCCCCAGTGGTGCCAGTGCACTCTCTGGAGTAACTGCAGTGCATCACCAGTGGTGCCAGTGCACTCTCTGGACTCACTGCACTGCATCCCCAGTGGTGCCAGTGCACTCTCTGGACTCACTGCACTGCATCCCCAGTGGTGCCAGAGCACTCTCTGGACTCACTGCAGTGCATCCCGAGTGGTGCCAGAGCACTCTCTGGACTCACTGCACTGCATCCCCAGTGGTGCCAGTGCACTCTCTGGACTCACTGCACTGCATCCCCAGTGGTGCCTGTGCACTCTCTGGACTCCCGGCACCGCATCCCCAGTGGTGCCAGTGCACTCTCTGTGCTCACTGCAGTGCATCCCCAGTGGTGCCAGTGCACTCTCTGGACTCACTGCACTGCATCCCCAGTGGTGCCAGTGCACTCACTGGATTCACTGCACTGCATCCCCAGTGGTGCTAGTGCACTCTCTGGACTCACTGCAGTGCATCCCCAGTGGTACCAGTGCACTCTCTGGACTCACTGAAGTGCATTCTCAGTGGTGCCAGTGCACTCTGTGGACTCACTGCAGTGCATCCCCAGTGGTGCCAGTGCGCTCTCTGGACTCACTGCAGTGCATCCCCAGTGGTGCCAGTGCGCTCTCTGGACTCACTGCACTGCATCCCCAGTGCTGCCAGTGCACTCTCTGGACTCACTGCACTGCATCCCCAGTGGCGCCAGTGCACTCTCTGGACTCACTGCACTGCATCCCCAGTGGTGCCAGTGCACTCTCTGGACTCACTGCAGTGCATCCCCAGTGGTGCCAGTGCACTCTCTGGACTCACTGCACTGCATCCCCAGTGGTACCAGTGCACTCTGTGGACTCACTGCAGTGCATCCCCAGTGGTGCCAGTGCACTCTCTGGACTCACTGCACTGCATCCCCAATGGTGCCAATGCACTCTCTGGACTCACTGCAGTGCATCCCCAGTGGTGCCAGTGCACTCTCTGGACTCACTGCACTGCATCCCAAGTGGTGCCAGTGCACTCTCTCGAGTCACTGCACTACATCCCCAGTGGTGCCAGTGCACTCACTGGACTCACTGTACTGCATCATCAGTGGTGCCAGTGCACTCTCTGGACTCACTGCAGTGCATCCCCAGTGGTGCCAGTGCACTCTCTGGACTCACTGCACTGCATCCCCAGTGGTGCCAGTGCACTCACTGGACTCACTATACTGCATCACCAGTGGTGCCAGTGCACTCTCTGGACTCACTGCACTGCATCCCCAGTGTTGCCAGTGCATTCACTGGACTCACTGTACTGCATCTCCAGTGGTGCCAGTGCACTCTCTGGGCTCACTGAAGTGCATCCCCAGTGGTGCCAGTGCACTCACTGGATTCACTGCACTACATTCCCAGTGGTGCTAGTGCACTCTCTGGACTCACTGCAGTGCATCCCCAGTGGTGCCAGTGCACTCTTTGGACTCACTGAAGTGCATTCTCACTTGTGCCAGTGCACTCTCTGGACTCACTGCACTGCATCCCCAGTGGTGCCAGTGCGCTCTCTGGACTCACTGAAGTGCATTCTCAGTGGTGCCAGTGCACTCTCTGGACTCACTGCAGTGCATCCCCAGTGGTGCCAGTACACTCTCTGGACTCACTGCACTGCATCCCCAGTGGTGCTAGTGCATTCTGTGGACTCACTGCAGTGCATCCCCAGTGGTGCCAGTGCACTCTCTGGACTCACTGAAGGGCATTCTCAGTGGTGCCAGTGCACTCTCTGGACTCACTGCAGTGCATCACCAGTGGTGCCAGTGCACTCTCTGGACTCACCGCACCGCATCCCCAGTGGTGCCAGTGCACTCTCTGGAGTAACTGCACTGCATCCCCAGAGGTGCCAGTGCACTCTCTGGACTCACTGCACTGCATCCCCAGTGGTGCCAGTGCACTCTCTGGACTCACTGCACTGCATCACCAGTGGTGCCAGAGCACTCTCTGGACTCACTGCACTGCATCCCCAGTGCTGCCTGTGCACTCTCTGGACTCACTGCACTGCATCCCCAGTGGTGCCACTGCACTCTCTGGACTCACTGCACTGCATCCCCAGTGGTGCCAGTGCACTCCCTGCACTCACTGCACTGCATCCCCAGTGGTGCCAGTGCACTCTCTGGACTCACTGCAGTGCATTCCCTCTGGAGCCAGTGCACTCTCTGGACTCACTGCACTGCATCCCCAGTGGTGCCAGTGCACTCTCTGGACTCACTGCAGTGCATCCCCAGTGGTGCCAGTGCACTCTCTGGACTCACTGCAGTGCATCCCCAGTGGTGCCAGTGCACTCTCTGGACTCACTGAAGTGCATCCCCCGTGGTGCCAGTGCGATCTCTGGACTCACTGCACTGCATTCCCAGTGGTGCCAGTGCACACTCTGGACTCACTGCAGTGCATCCCCAGTGGTGCCAGTGCACTCTCTGGACTCACTGCAGTGCATCCCCAGTGGTGCCAGTGCACTCTCTGGACTCACTGCACTGCATCGCCAGTGGTGCCAGAGCACTCTCTGGACTCACTGCAGTGCATCCCCAGTGGTGCCAGTGCACTCTGTGGACTCACTGCAGTGCATCCCCAGTGGAGCCCGTGCACTCTCTGGACTCACTGAAGTGCATCCCCAGTGGTGCCAGTGCACTCTCTGGACTCACTGCACTGCATCGCCAGTGGTGCCAGAGCACTCTCTGGACTCACTGCTGTGCATCCCCATTGGTGCCAGTGCACTCTGTGGACTCACTGCAGTGCATCCCCAGTGGAGCCCGTGCACTCTCTGGACTCACTGAAGTGCATCCCCAGTGGTGCCAGTGCACTCTCTGGACTCACTGCACTGCATCGCCAGTGGTGCCAGAGCACTCTCTGGACTCACTGCTGTGCATCCCCATTGGTGTCAGTGCACTCTCTGGACTCACTGCACTGCATCCCCAGTGGTGTCAGTGCACTCTCTGGACTCACTGCACTGCATCCCCAGTGGTGCTAGTGCACTCTCTGGACTCACTGCAGTGCATCCCCAGTGGTACCAGTGCACTCTCTGGACTCACTGAAGTGCATTCTCAGTGGTGCCAGTGCACTCTGTGGACTCACTGCAGTGCATCCCCAGTGGTGCCAGTGCGCTCTCTGGACTCACTGCAGTGCATCCCCAGTGGTGCCAGTGCGCTCTCTGGACTCACTGCACTGCATCCCCAGTGCTGCCAGTGCACTCTCTGGACTCACTGCACTGCATCACCAGTGGCGCCAGTGCACTCTCTGGACTCACTGCACTGCATCCCCAGTGGTGCCAGTGCACTCTCTGGACTCACTGCAGTGCATCCCCAGTGGTGCCAGTGCACTCTCTGGACTCACTGCACTGCATCCCCAGTGGTACCAGTGCACTCTGTGGACTCACTGCAGTGCATCCCCAGTGGTGCCAGTGCACTCTCTGGACTCACTGCACTGCATCCCCAATGGTGCCAATGCACTCTCTGGACTCACTGCACTGCATCCCCAGTGGTGCCAGTGCACTCTCTGGACTCACTGCACTGCATCCCAAGTGGTGCCAGTGCACTCTCTCGAGTCACTGCACTACATCCCCAGTGGTGCCAGTGCACTCACTGGACTCACTGTACTGCATCATCAGTGGTGCCAGTGCACTCTCTGGACTCACTGCAGTGCATCCCCAGTGGTGCCAGTGCACTCTCTGGACTCACTGCACTGCATCCCCAGTGGTGCCAGTGCACTCACTGGACTCACTATACTGCATCACCAGTGGTGCCAGTGCACTCTCTGGACTCACTGCACTGCATCCCCAGTGTTGCCAGTGCATTCACTGGACTCACTGTACTGCATCTCCAGTGGTGCCAGTGCACTCTCTGGGCTCACTGAAGTGCATCCCCAGTGGTGCCAGTGCACTCACTGGATTCACTGCACTACATTCCCAGTGGTGCTAGTGCACTCTCTGGACTCACTGCAGTGCATCCCCAGTGGTGCCAGTGCACTCTTTGGACTCACTGAAGTGCATTCTCACTTGTGCCAGTGCACTCTCTGGACTCACTGCACTGCATCCCCAGTGGTGCCAGTGCGCTCTCTGGACTCACTGAAGTGCATTCTCAGTGGTGCCAGTGCACTCTCTGGACTCACTGCAGTGCATCCCCAGTGGTGCCAGTACACTCTCTGGACTCACTGCACTGCATCCCCAGTGGTGCTAGTGCATTCTGTGGACTCACTGCAGTGCATCCCCAGTGGTGCCAGTGCACTCTCTGGACTCACTGAAGGGCATTCTCAGTGGTGCCAGTGCACTCTCTGGACTCACTGCAGTGCATCACCAGTGGTGCCAGTGCACTCTCTGGACTCACCGCACCGCATCCCCAGTGGTGCCAGTGCACTCTCTGGAGTAACTGCACTGCATCCCCAGAGGTGCCAGTGCACTCTCTGGACTCACTGCACTGCATCCCCAGTGGTGCCAGTGCACTCTCTGGACTCACTGCACTGCATCACCAGTGGTGCCAGAGCACTCTCTGGACTCACTGCACTGCATCCCCAGTGCTGCCTGTGCACTCTCTGGACTCACTGCACTGCATCCCCAGTGGTGCCACTGCACTCTCTGGACTCACTGCACTGCATCCCCAGTGGTGCCAGTGCACTCTCTGGACTCACTGCACTGCATCCCCAGTGGTGCCAGTGCACTCTCTGGACTCACTGCAGTGCATCCCCAGTGGTGCCAGTGCACTCTCTGGACTCACTGAAGTGCATCCCCCGTGGTGCCAGTGCGATCTCTGGACTCACTGCACTGCATTCCCAGTGGTGCCAGTGCACACTCTGGACTCACTGCAGTGCATCCCCAGTGGTGCCAGTGCACTCTCTGGACTCACTGCAGTGCATCCCCAGTGGTGCCAGTGCACTCTCTGGACTCACTGCACTGCATCGCCAGTGGTGCCAGAGCACTCTCTGGACTCACTGCAGTGCATCCCCAGTGGTGCCAGTGCACTCTGTGGACTCACTGCAGTGCATCCCCAGTGGAGCCCGTGCACTCTCTGGACTCACTGAAGTGCATCCCCAGTGGTGCCAGTGCACTCTCTGGACTCACTGCACTGCATCGCCAGTGGTGCCAGAGCACTCTCTGGACTCACTGCTGTGCATCCCCATTGGTGTCAGTGCACTCTCTGGACTCACTGCACTGCATCCCCAGTGGTGTCAGTGCACTCTCTGGACTCACTGCACTGCATCCCCAGTGGTGCAAGTGTACTCTCTGGACTCACTGGAGTGCATCCCAAGTGGTGCCAATGCACTCTCTGGACTCACTGCAGTGCATCCCCAGTGGTGCCAGTACACTCACTGGACTCACTGCAGTGCATCCCCAGTGGTGCCAGTGCAGTCTCTGCACTCACTGAAGTGCATCTCCAGTGGTGCCAGTGAACTCTCTGGACTCACTGCAGTGCATCCCCAGTCGTGCCAGTGCACTCTCTGGACTCACTGCACTGCATCCCCAGTGGTGCCAGTGGACTCTCTGGACTCACTGCACTGCATCCCCAGTGGTGCCAGTGCACTCTCTGGACTCACTGCACTGCATCTCCAATGGTGCCAGTGTACTCACTGAACTCACTGCACTGCATCCCCAGTGGTGCCAGTGCACTCTGTGGACTCACTGAAGTGCATCCCCATTGGTGCCAGTGCACTCTCTGGACTCACTGCACTGCATCCCCAGTGGTGCCAGTGCACTCTCTGGACTCACTGCACTGCATCCCCAGTGGTGCAAGTTCACTCTCTGGACTCACTGCAGTGCATCCCCAGTGGTGCCAATGCACTCTCTGGACTCACTGCAGTGCATCCCCAGTGGTGCCAATACACTCACTGGACTCACTGCACTGCATCCCCAGTGGTGCCAGTGCACTCTCTGCACTCACTGAAGTGCATCTCCAGTGGTGCCAGTGAACTCTCTGGACTCACTGCACTGCATCCCCAGTGGTGCCAGTGCACTCTCTGGACTCACTGCACTGCATCCCCAGTGGTGCCAGAGCACTCTCTGGACTCACTGCACTGCATCCCCAGTGCTGCCTGTGCACTCTATGGACTCACTGCACTGCATCCCCAGTGGTGCCAGTGCACTCCCTGCACTCACTGCACTGCATCCCCAGTGGTGCCAGTGCACTCTCTGGACTCACTGCAGTGCATTCCTAGTGGTGCCAGTGCACTCTCTGGACTCACTGCACTGCATCCCCAGTGGTGCCAGTGCACTCTCTGGACTCACTGCAGTGCATCCCCAGTGGTGCCAGTGCACTCTCTGGACTCACTGCAGTGCATCCCCAGTGGTGCCAGTGCACTCTCTGGACTCACTGAAGTGCATCCCCCGTGGTGCCAGTGCGATCTCTGGACTCACTGCACTGCATTCCAGGTGGTGCCAGTGCACACTCTGGACTCACTGCACTGCATCCCCAGTGGTGCCAGTGCACTCTCTGGACTCACTGCAGTGCATCCCCAGTGTTGCCAGTGCACTCTGTGGACTCACTGCAGTGCATCCCCAGTGGTGCTAGTGCACTCTGTGGACTCACTGCAATGCATCCCCAGTGGTGCCAGAGCACTCTCTGGACTCACTGCACTGCATCCCCAGTGGAGCCAGTGCACTCTCTGGACTCACTGCACTGCATCCCCAGTGGCGCCAGTGCACTCTCTGGACTCACTGCAGTGCATCCCCAGTGGAGCCCGTGCACTCTCTGAACTCACTGAAGTGCATTCCCTCTGGTGCCAGTGCACTCTCTGGACTCACTGCACTGCATCCCCAGTGGTGCCAGTGCACTCTCTGGACTCACTGCACTGCATCCCCAGTGGTGCCAGTGCATTCTCTGGACTCACTGCAGTGCATCACCAGTGGTGCCAGTGCACTCTCTGGACTCACTGAGGTGCATCCCCAGTGGTGCCAGTGCAATCTCTTGACTCACTGCAGTGCATCCCCAGTGGTGCCAGTGCACTCTCTGGACTCACTGCACTGCATCCCCAGTGGTGCCAGAGCACTCTCTGGACTCACTGCACTGCATCCCCAGTGGTGCAAGTGTACTCTCTGGACTCACTGGAGTGCATCCCAAGTGGTGCCAATGCACTCTCTGGACTCACTGCACTGCATCCCCAGTGGTGCCAGTGCAGTCTCTGCACTCACTGAAGTGCATCTCCAGTGGTGCCAGTGAACTCTCTGGACTCACTGCAGTGCATCCCCAGTGGTGCCAGTGCACTCTCTGGACTCACTGCACTGCATCCCCAGTGGTGCCAGTGCACTCTCTGGACTCACTGCACTGCATCCCCAGTGGTGCAAGTTCACTCTCTGGACTCACTGCAGTGCATCCCCAGTGGTGCCAATGCACTCTCTGGACTCACTGCAGTGCATCCCCAGTGGTGCCAATACACTCACTGGACTCACTGCACTGCATCCCCAGTGGTGCCAGTGCACTCTCTGCACTCACTGAAGTGCATCTCCAGTGGTGCCAGTGAACTCTCTGGACTCACTGCAGTGCATCCCCAGTGGTGCCAGTGCACTCTCTGGACTCACTGCACTGCATCCCCAGTGGTGCCAGTGCACTCTCTGGACTCACTGCACTGCATCCCCAGTGGTGCCAGTGCACTCTCTGGACTCACTGCACTGCATCTCCAATGGTGCCAGTGCACTCTCTGGACTCACTGCACTGCATCCCCAGTGGTGCCAATGCACTCTCTGGACTCACTGCTGTGCACCCCAGTGGTGCCAGTGCACTCTGTGGACTCACTGTACTGCATCCCCAGTGGTGCCAGTGCACTCTCTGGACTCAGTGCACTGCATCCCCATTGGTGCCAGTGCACTCTCTGGACTCACTGCACTGCATCCCCATTGGTGCCAGGGCACTCTCTGGACTCACTGTAGTGCATTCCCAATGGTGCCAGTGCACTCTCTGGACTCACTGCAGTGCATTCTCAGTGGTGCCAGTGCACTCTCTGGACTCACTGCAGTGCATCCCCAGTCGTGCCAGTGAACTCACTGGACTCACTGCACTGCATCCCCAGTGGTGCCAGTGCACTCTCTGGGCTCACTGAAGTGCATTCTCAGTGGTGCCAGTGCACTCTCTGGACTCACTGCACTGCATCATCAGTGGTGCCAGTGCTATCCCTGGACTCACTGCACTGCATCCCCAGTGGTGCCAGTGCACTCGGTGGACTCACTGCAGTGCATCCCCAGTGGAGCCCGTGCACTCTGTGGACTCACTGCAGTGCATCCCCAGTGGTGCCAGTGCACTCTCTGGACTCACTGAAGGGCATCCCCAGTGGTGCCAGTACACTCACTGGACTGACTGCACTGCATCCCCAGTGGTGCTAGTGCACTCTCTGGACTCACAGCACTGCATCTCCAGTTGTGCCAGAGCACTCTCTGGACTCACTGCAATGCATCCCCAGTGGTGCCAGTGCACTCTCTGGACTCACTGTACTGCATCCCCAGTGGTGCCAGTGCACTCTCTGGAATCACTGCTGTGCATCCCCAGTGGTGCCAGTGCACTCTGTGGACTCACTGCAGTGCATCCCCAGTGGTGCAAGTGCACTCTCTAGACTCACTGCAGTGCATCCCCAGTGGTGCCAGTACACTCACTGGACTCACTGCACTGCATCCCCAGTGGTGCCAGTGAACTCTCTGGACTTGCTGCACTGCATCCCCAGTGGTGCCAGTGCACTCTCTGGACTCACTGATGTGCATCCCCAGTGGTGCCTGTGCACTCTCTGGAGTAACTGCAGTGCATCCCCAGCGGTGCCAAAGCACTCTCTGGACTCCCGGCACCGCATCCCCAGTGGTGCCAGTGCACTCTCTGGGCTCACTGCAGTGCATTCTCAGTGGTGCCAGTGCACTCTCTGGACTCACTGCAGTGCATCCCCAGTCGTGCCAGTGAACTCACTGGACTCACTGCACTGCATCCCCAGTGGTGCCAGTGCACTCTCTGGGCTCACTGAAGTGCATTCTCAGTGGTGCCAGTGCACTCTCTGGACTCACTGCACTGCATCATCAGTGGTGCCAGTGCTATCCCTGGACTCACTGTAGTGCATCCCCAGTGGTTCCAGTGCACTCTCTGGACTCACTGCAGGGCATCCCCAGTGGTGCCAGTGCACTCTCTGGACTCACTGCACTGCATCCTCAGTGGTGCCAGTGCACTCTCTGGACTCACTGCACTGCACCCCAATGCTCCCAGTGCACTCTCTGGACTCACTGCACTGCATCCCCAGTGGTGCCAGTGAACTCACTGGACTCACTGCACTGCATCTCCAGTGGTGCCAGTGCACTCTCTGGGCTCACTGCAGGGCATCCCCAGTGGTGCCACTGCACTCTCTGGACTCACTGCACTGCATCAACAGTGGTGCCAGTACTATCCCTGGACTCACTGTAGTGCATCCCCAGTGGTGCCAGTGCACTCTCTGGACTCACTGCACTGCATCCCCAGTGGAGCCAGTGCACTCTCTGGACTCACTGCACTGCATCCCCAGTGGTGCCAGAGCACTCTCTGGACTCACTGCAGTGCATCCCCAGTGGTGCCAATACACTCACTGGACTCACTGCACTGCATCCCCAGTGGTGCCAGTGCACTCTCTGCACTCACTGAAGTGCATCTCCAGTGGTGCCAGTGAACTCTCTGGACTCACTGCAGTGCATCCCCAGTGGTGCCAGTGCACTCTCTGGACTCACTGCACTGCATCCCCAGTGGTGCCAGTGCACTCTCTGGACTCACTGCACTGCATCCCCAGTGGTGCCAGTGCACTCTCTGGACTCACTGCACTGCATCTCCAATGGTGCCAGTGCACTCTCTGGACTCACTGCACTGCATCCCCAGTGGTGCCAATGCACTCTCTGGACTCACTGCTGTGCACCCCAGTGGTGCCAGTGCACTCTCTGGACTCACTGTACTGCATCCCCAGTGGTGCCAGTGCACTCTCTGGACTCAGTGCACTGCATCCCCATTGGTGCCAGTGCACTCTCTGGACTCACTGCACTGCATCCCCATTGGTGCCAGGGCACTCTCTGGACTCACTGTAGTGCATCCCCAGTGGTGCCAGTGCACTCTCTGGACTCACTGCAGTGCATCCCCAGTGGTGCCAGTGCACTCTCTGGACTCACTGAAGTGCATTCTCAGTGGTGCCAGTGCACTCTCTGGACTCACTGCAGTGCATCCCCAGTCGTGCCAGTGAACTCACTGGACTCACTGCACTGCATCCCCAGTGGTGCCAGTGCACTCTCTGGGCTCACTGAAGTGCATTCTCAGTGGTGCCAGTGCACTCTCTGGACTCACTGCACTGCATCATCAGTGGTGCCAGTGCTATCCCTGGACTCACTGCACTGCATCCCCAGTGGTGCCAGTGCACTCGGTGGACTCACTGCAGTGCATCCCCAGTGGAGCCCGTGCACTCTCTGGACTCACTGCAGTGCATCCCCAGTGGTGCCAGTGCACTCTCTGGACTCACTGAAGGGCATCCCCAGTGGTGCCAGTACACTCACTGGACTGACTGCACTGCATCCCCAGTGGTGCTAGTGCACTCTCTGGACTCACAGCACTGCATCTCCAGTTGTGCCAGAGCACTCTCTGGACTCACTGCAATGCATCCCCAGTGGTGCCAGTGCACTCTCTGGACTCACTGTACTGCATCCCCAGTGGTGCCAGTGCACTCTCTGGAATCACTGCTGTGCATCCCCAGTGGTGCCAGTGCACTCTGTGGACTCACTGCAGTGCATCCCCAGTGGTGCAAGTGCACTCTCTAGACTCACTGCAGTGCATCCCCAGTGGTGCCAGTACACTCACTGGACTCACTGCACTGCATCCCCAGTGGTGCCAGTGAACTCTCTGGACTTGCTGCACTGCATCCCCAGTGGTGCCAGTGCACTCTCTGGACTCACTGATGTGCATCCCCAGTGGTGCCTGTGCACTCTCTGGAGTAACTGCAGTGCATCCCCAGCGGTGCCAAAGCACTCTCTGGACTCCCGGCACCGCATCCCCAGTGGTGCCAGTGCACTCTCTGGGCTCACTGCAGTGCATCCCCAGTGGTGCCAGTGCACTCTCTGGACTCACTGCACTGCATCCCCAGTGGTGCCAATGCACTCTCTGGACCTCCGGCACCGCATCCCCAGTGGAGCCAGTGCACTCTCTGGACTCGCGGCACTGCATCCCCAGTGGTTCCAGTGCACTCTCTCGAGTCACTGCACTACATCCCCAGTTGTGCCAGTGCACTCACTGGACTCTCTGTACTGCATCATCAGTGGTGCCAGTGCACTCTCTGGACTCACTGCACTGCATCCCCAGTGGTGCCAGTGCACTCTCTGGGCTCACTGAAGTGCATTCTCAGTGGTGCCAGTGCACTCTCTGGACTCACTGCAGTGCATCCCCAGTCGTGCCAGTGAACTCACTGGACTCACTGCACTGCATCCCCAGTGGTGCCAGTGCACTCTCTGGGCTCACTGAAGTGCATTCTCAGTGGTGCCAGTGCACTCTCTGGACTCACTGCACTGCATCATCAGTGGTGCCAGTGCTATCCCTGGACTCACTGTAGTGCATCCCCAGTGGTTCCAGTGCACTCTCTGGACTCACTGCAGGGCATCCCCAGTGGTGCCAGTGCACTCTCTGGACTCACTGCACTGCATCCTCAGTGGTGCCAGTGCACTCTCTGGACTCACTGCACTGCACCCCAATGCTCCCAGTGCACTCTCTGGACTCACTGCACTGCATCCCCAGTGGTGCCAGTGCACTCTCTGGACTCACTGAAGTGCATTCTCAGTGGTGCCAGTGCATTCTCTGGACTCACTGCAGTGCATCCCCAGTGGTGCCAGTGAACTCACTGGACTCACTGCACTGCATCCCCAGTGGTGCCAGTGCACTCTCTGGGCTCACTGCAGGGCATCCCCAGTGGTGCCAGAGCACTCTCTGGACTCACTGCACTGCATCAACAGTGGTGCCAGTACTATCCCTGGACTCACTGCAGTGCATCCCCAGTGGTGCCAGTGCACTCTCTGGACTCACTGCACCGCATCCCCAGTGGTGCCAGTGCACTCTCTGTAGTGACTGCAGTGCATCCCCAGTGGTGCCAGTGCACTCTCTGGACTCACTGCACTGCATCCCCAGTGGTGCCAGTGCACTCTCTGGACTCACTGTACTGCACCCCAATGCTGCCAGTGCGCTCTCTGGACTCACTGCACTGCATCCCCAGTGGTGCCAGTGCACTCTCTGGACTCACTGAAGTGCATTCTCAGTGGTGCCAGTGCACTCTCTGGACTCACTGCAGTGCATCCCCAGTGGTGCCAGTGAACTCTCTGGACTCACTGCAGTGCATCCCCAGTGGTGCCAGTGAACTCTCTGGACTCACTGCACTGCATCATCAGTGGTGCCAGTGCTATCCCTGGACTCACTGTAGTGCATCCCCAGTGGTGCCAGTGCACTCTCTGGACTCACTGCAGTGCATCCCCAGTGGAGCCAGTGCACTCTCTGGACTCACTGCACCGCATCCCGAGTGGTGCCAGTGCACTCTCTGGAGTGACTGCAGTGCATCCCCAGTGGTGCCAGTGCACTCTCTGGACTCGCGTCAATGCATCCCCAGTGGTGCTAATGCACTCTCTGGACTCACTGCACTGCATCCCCAGTGGTGCCAGTGCACTCTCTGGACTCACTGCACTGCATCCCCAGTGGTGCCAGTGCACTCTCTGGACTCACTGCACTGCATCCCCAGTGCTGCCAGTGCTCTCTCTGGACTCACTGCACTGCATCCACAGTGGTGCCAGTGCACTCTCTGGACTCACTGCAGTGCATCACCAGTGGTGCCAGTGCACTCTCTGGACACACTGAAGTGCATTCTCAGTGGTGCCAGTGCACTCTCTGGACTCACTGCGCTGCATCCCCAGTGGTGCCAGTACACTCACTGGACTCACTGCACTGCATCCCCAGTGGTGCCAGTGCACTCTCTGGACTCACTGCACTGCATCCCTAGTGGTGCCAGGGCACTCTCTGCAGACACTGCAGTGCATCCCCAAAGGTGACAGTGCACTCTCTGGACTCACTGCACTGCATCCCCAGTGGTGCCAGTGCACTCTCTGGACTCACTGCACTGCATCCCTAGTGGTGCCTCTGCACTCTCTGGACTCACTGAACTACTCCAGCCGCGGCAGTTGCTCCAGCCGCGGTAGCCCTCCATCCTCGGCAGCCGCGGCAGCCGCGGCAGCCGCTCCAGCCGCGGCAGCCGCTCCACTCGGTAGCGGCTGGAGCGGCTGCCGCGGCCAGAGCGGCTGGAGCGGCTGCCGCGGCTGGAGCTCCTGCCGCGTTTGGAGCGGTTACCGCGGCTGGAGCGGCTGGAGCGGCTGCCGCGGCTGGAGCGACTGCCGCGGCTGGAGGGGCTAACGCGGCTGGAGAGGCTGACGCGGTTGGAGCGTCTAGAGCGTACGCCGCGGCTGGAGGGGCTGCCGCGGCTGGAGCGGTTGACGCGGCTGGAGCGGAAACCGAGGCTGGAGCGCCACTCTCTGGACTCACTGCACTGCATCACCAGTGGTGCCAGTGCACTCTCTGGACTCACTGCACTGCATCACCAGTGGTGCCAGTGCACTCACTGGACTCACTGCAGTGCATCCCCAGTGGTGCCAGTGCACTCTCTGGACTCACTGCACTGCATCCCCAGTGGCGCTAGTGCACTCTCTGGACTCACTGCAGTGCATCCCCAGTGGTGCCAGTGCGCTCTCTGGACTCACTGGAGTGCATCACCTGTGGTGCCAGTGCACTCTCTGGACTCACTGCACTGCATCCCCAGTGCTGCCAGTGCACTCTCTGGACTCACTGCACTGCATCCCCAGTGGTGCCAGTGCGCTCTCTGGACTCTCTGCAGGGCATCCCCAGTGGTGCCAGTGCACTCCCTGGACTCATTGAAGTGCATTCTCAGTGGTGCCAGTGCACTCTCTGGACTCACTGCACTGCATCCCCAGTGGTGCCAAGGCACTCTCTGGACTCACTGCAGTGCATCCCCAGTGGTGCCAGTGCACTCTCTGGACTCACTGCACTGCATCCCCAGTGGTGCCAGTGCACTCTCTGGGCTCACTGCAGGGCATCCCCAGTGGTGCCAGTGCACTCTCTGGACTCACTGCACTGCATCCCCATTGGTGCCAGTGCTATCCCTGGACTCACTGTAGTGCATCCCCAGTGGTGCCAGTGCACTCTCTGGACTCACTGCAGGGCATCACCAGTGGTGCCAGTGCACTCTCTGGACTCACTGCACTGCATCCCCAGTGGTGCCAGTGCACTCTCTGCACTCACTTCACTGCATCGCCAGTGGTGCCAGTGCACTCTCTGGACTCACTGCACTGCATCCCCAGTGGTGCCAGTACACTCACTGGACTGACTGAAGTGCATCCCCAGTGGTGTCAGTGCACTCTCTGGAGTCAGTGCGCTGCATCCCCAGTGGTGCAAGTGCACTCCCTGGACTCACTGCACTGCATTCCCAGTGGTGACAGTGAAGTCTTTGGACTCACTGCACTCCATCCCCACTGGTGCCTTTGCACTCCCTGGACTCACTGCACTGCTCCAGCCGCGGCAGCCGCTCCAGCCGCGGTAGCCCTCCAGCCGTGGCAGCCGCTCCACTCGTTAGCGGCTGGAGCGGCTGCCGCGGCTGGAGCGGCTGGAGCGGCTGCCGCGGCTGGAGCGGCTGCCGCGGTTGGAGCGGCTGCCGCGGCTGGAGCGGCTGGAGCGGCTGCCGCGGCTGGAGCGGCTGGAGCGGCTGCCGCGGCTGGAGCGGCTGGCGCGGCTGGAGGAGCTACCGCGTCTGGAGCGGTTAACGCGGCTGGAGCGGATGCCGAGGCTGGAGCGGATGCCGCGGCTGGTGCGGCTGGAGAGGCTGCCGCGGCTGGAGCAGTGCAGTGAGTTCAGAGAGTGCACTGGCTCCTTGGGGATGCAGTACAGTGAGTAAAGAGAGTGCACTGGCACCATTGGGGATGCAGTGCAGTGAGTCCAGAGAGTGTACTGGCACCACTGGGGATGCAGTGCAGTGAGTCCAGAGAGTGCACTGGCACCACTGGGGATGCAATGCAGTGAGTCCAGAGAGTGCACTGGCACCACTGGGCATGCAGTGCTGTGAGTCCAGAGAGTGCCCCGGCAACACTGGGAATGCACTACAGTGACTGCAGAGACTGCACTGACTCCACTGCGGATGCAGTGCCGCGAGTCCAGAGAGTGCACTGGCACCACTGGGGATGCGGTGCCGGGAGTCCAGAGAGTGTTTGGCACCACTGGGGATACGGTGCCGGGAGTCCAGAGAGTGCACTGACACCACTGGGGATGCGGTGCCTGGAGTCCAGAGAGTGCTTTGGCACCACTGGGGATGCAGTGCAGTGAGTCCACAGAGTGCACTGACACCAGTGGGAATGCGGTGCAGTGAGTCCAGAGTGCACTAGCACCACCGGGGATGCAGATCAGTGAGTCCAGAGAGTGCACTGGCAACACGGAGAATGTATTTCAGTGAGACCAGAGAGTGCCGCTCCAGCCTCGGCATCCGCTCCAGCCGAGTCAACCCCGCGGTAGCCCCTCCAGCCGCGGCAGACGCTCCAGCCGCGGCAGCCGCTCCAGTCGCTCCAGCCGCGGCAGCCGCTCCAGCCCCTCCAGCCGCGCCAGCCTCTCCATTCGCGGCAGCCGCTCCAGCCGAGGCAGCCGCTCCAGACGCTCCAGCCGCGGCAGCCGCTCCAGCCGCTACCGAGTGGAGCGGCTGCCACGGCTGGAGGGCTACCGCGGCTGGAGCGGCTGCCGCGGCTGTAGCAGTGCAGTGAGTCCAGAGAGTGCACTGGCACCACTGGGGATGCACTGAAGTGAGTCCAGAGAGTGCACTGGCACCGCTGGGAATGCACTTCAATGAGTCCAGAGAGTGCACTGGCACCACTGGGGATGCACTGCAGTGAGTCCAGAGAGTGCACTAGCACTACTGGGGATGCAGTGCAGTGAGTCCAGAGAGTGCACTGGCACCACTGGGGATGCACTGCAGTGAGTCCAGAGAGTGCACTGGCACCACTGGGGATGCACTTCAGTGAGTCCAGAGAGTGCACTGGCACCACTGGGGATGCACTGCAGTGAGTCCAGAGATTGCACTGGCACCACTGGGGATGCAGTACAGTGAGTCCACACAGTGCACTAGCACCACTGGGGATGCAGTGCAGTGAGTCCAGAGAGTGCACTGGCACCACTGGGGATGCAGTGCAGTGAGTCCAGAGAGTGCACTGGCACCACTGGTGATGCACTGCTGTGAGTCCAGAGAGTGCTCTTGCACCACAGCGGATGCAGTGCAGTGTCTCAAGAGAGTGCACTGGCACTACTGGGGATGCACTAGAGTGAGTCCAGAGAGTGCACTGGCACCACTGGGGATGCAGTGCAGTGAGTCCAGAGAGTGCAATGGCACCAATGCGGATGCACTGCAGTGAGTCCAGAGAGTGCACTGGCTCCACTGGGGATGCACTGCAGTGAGTCCAGAGAGTGCACTGGCACCACTGGGGATGCACTGCAGGGAGTCCAGAGAGTGTACTGGCACCACTGGGGATGCACTGAAGTGAGTCCAGAGAGTGCACTGGCACCACAGGGAATGCACTTCAGTGAGTCCAGAGAGTGCACTGGCACCACTGGGGATGCACTGCAGTGAGTCCACAGAGTGCAATAGCACTACTGCGGATGCAGTGCAGTGAGTCCAGAGAGTGCGCTGGAACCACTGGGGGTGCAGTGCAGTGAGTACAGAGAGTGCACTGGCACCAATGGGGATGCAGTGCAGGGACTCCAGAGAGTGCACTGGCACCACTGGGGATGCAGTGCAGTGAGTCCAGTGAGTGCACTGGCACCACTGGGGATGCAGTGCAGTAAGTTCAGAGAGTGCACTGGCACCACTGGGGAAGCAGTGCAGTGAGTCCAGAGAGTGCAGTGGCACCACTGGGGATGCACTGCAGTGAGTCCACAGAGTGCACTGGCACCACTGGGGATGCACTGCAGTGAGTCCAGAGAGTGCACTGGCACCACTGGGGATGCAGTTCAGTGAGTCCAGAGAGTGCACTGGCACCACTGGGGATGCAGTGCAGTGAGTCCAGAGAGTGCACTGGCACCACTGAGAATGCACTGCAGTGAGTCCAGAGAGCGCACTGGCACCACTGGGGATGCAGTGCAGTGAGTCCAGAGATTGCACTGGCACCACTGGGGATGCAGTGCTGTGACTCCAGAGAGCGCACTGGCACCACTGGTGATGCACTGCAGTGAGTCCAGAGAGTGCACTGGCACCACTGGTGATGCACTGCAGTGACTCGAAAGAGTGCACTGGCACCACTGGGGAAGCAGTGCAGTGAGTCCAGAGAGTGCACTGGCAATACTGGGGATGCAGTGCAGTGAGTCCAGAGAGTGCACTGGCACCGCTGAGAATGCACTTCAGTGAGTCCAGAGAGTGCACTGGCACCACTGGGGATGCAGTGCTGTGACTCCAGAGAGCGCACTGGCACCACTGGTGATGCACTGCAGTGAGTCCAGAATGTGCACTGGCACCAATGGGGATGCACTGCAGTGACTCGAAAGAGTGCACTGGCACCACTGGGGAAGCAGTGCAGTGAGTCCAGAGAGTGCACTGGCAATACTGGGGATGCAGTGCAGTGAGTCCAGAGAGTGCACTGGCACCACTGAGAATGCACTTCAGTGAGTCCAGAGAGTGCACTGGCACCACTGGGGATGCAGTACAGTGAGTCCACACAGTGCACTAGCTCCACTGGGGATGCAGTGCAGTGAGTCCAGAGAGTGCACTGGCACCACTGGGGATGCAGTGCAGTGAGACCAGAGAGCGCACTGGCACCACTGGTGATGCACTGCTGTGAGTCCAGAGAGTTCTCTTGCACCACAGGGGATGCAGTGCAGTGACTCAAGAGAGTGCACTGGCAGCACTGGGGATGCAGTGCAGTGAGTCCAGAGAGTGCACTGGCACCACTGGGGATGCAGTGCAGTGAGTCCAGAGAGTGCAATGGCACCACTGCGGATGCACTGCAGTGAGTCCAGAGAGTGCACTGGCTCCACTGGGGATGCACTGCAGTGAGTCCAGAGAGTGCACTGGCACCACTGGGGATGCACTGCAGTGAGTCCAGAGAGTGTACTGGCACCACTGGGGATGCACTGAAGTGAGTCCAGAGAGTGCACTGGCACCACAGGGAATGCACTTCAGTGAGTCCAGAGAGTGCACTGGCACCACTGGGGATGCACTGCAGTGAGTCCACAGAGTGCACTAGCACTACTGGGGATGCAGTGCAGTGAGTCCAGAGAGTGCACTGGCACCACTGGGGATGCACTGCAGTGAGTCCAGAAAGTGCACTGGCAATACTGGGGATGCAGTTTAGTGAGTCCAGAGAGTGCACTGGCACCACTGAGAATGCACTGCAGTGAGTCCAGAGAGTGCACTGGCACCACTGGGGATGCACTGCAGTGAGTCCAGAGATTGCACTGGCACCACTGGGGATGCAGTACAGTGAGTCCACACAGTGCACTAGCACCACTGGGGATGCAGTGCAGTGAGTCCAGAGAGTGCACTGGCACCACTGGGGATGCAGTGCAGTGAGTCCAGAGAGTGCACTGGCACCACTGGTGATGCACTGCTGTGAGTCCAGAGAGTGCTCTTGCACCAGAGGGGATGCAGTGCAGTGACTCAAGAGAGTGCACTGGCAGCACTGGGGATGCAGTGCAGTGAGTCCAGAGAGTGCACTGGCACCACTGGGGATGCAGTGCAGTGAGTCCAGAGAGTGCAATGGCACCACTGCGGATGCACTGCAGTGAGTCCAGAGAGTGCACTGGCACCACTGGGGATGCACTTCAGTGAGTCCAGAGAGTGCACTGGCACCACTGGGGATGCACTGCAGTGAGTCCAGAGAGTGTACTGGCACCACTGGGGATGCACTGAAGTGAGTCCAGAGAGTGCACTGGCACCACTGAGAATGCACTTCAGTGAGTCCAGAGAGTGCACTGGCACCACTGGGGATGCACTGCAGTGAGTCCACAGAGTGCACTAGCACTACTGGGGATGCAGTGCAGTGAGTCCAGAGAGTGCGCTGGAACCACTGGGGATGCAGTGCAGTGACTCCAGAGAGTGCACTGGCACCACTGGGGATGCACTGCAGTGAGTCCAGTGAGTGCACTGGCACCACTGGGGATGCAGTGCAGTAAGTTCAGAGAGTGCACTGGCACCACTGGGGAAGCAGTGCAGTGAGTCCAGAGAGTGCAGTGGCACCACTGGGGATGCAGTGCAGTGAGTCCAGAGAGTGCACTGGCAGCACTGGGGATGCAGTGCAGTGAGTCCAGAGAGTGCACTGGCACCACTGGGGATGCAGTTCATTGAGTCCAGAGAGTGCACTGGCACCACTGGGGATGCAGTGCAGTGAGTCCAGAGAGTGTACTGGCACCACTGAGAATGCAGTGCTGTGACTCCAGAGAGCGCACAGGCACCAGTGGGGATGCAGTGCAGTGAGTCCAGAGAGTGCACTGGCACCACTGGGGATGCACTGCAGTGAGCCCAGAGAGTGCACTGGCACCAGTGCGGATGCACTGCAGTGAGTCCAGTGAGTGCACTGGCACCACTGGGGATGCAGTGCAGTGAGTCCAGAGAGTGCAGTGGCACCACTGGGGATGCAGTTTAGTGAGTCCAGAGAGTGCACTGGCACCACTGGGGATGCAGTGCAGTAAGTCCAGTGAGTGTACTGGCACCACTGGGGATGCAGTGCAGTGAGTCCAGAGATTGCACTGGCACCACTGGGGATGCAGTACAGTGAGTCCACACAGTGCACTAGCACCACTGGGGATGCAGTGCAGTGAGTCCAGAGAGTGCACTGGCACCACTGGGGATGCAGTGCAGTGAGTCCAGAGAGTGCACTGGCACCACTGGTGATGCACTGCTGTGAGTCCAGAGAGTGCTCTTGCACCACAGGGGATGCAGTGCAGTGACTCAAGAGAGTGCACTGGCAGCACTGGGGATGCAGTGCAGTGAGTCCTGAGAGTACACTGGCTCTCTTGGGGATGCCCTGCAGTGAGTCCAGAGAGTGCACTGGCGATGCAGTGCAGTGAGTCCAGAGAGTGCACTGGCACCACTGGGTATGCAGCGCAGTGAGTCCAGAGAGTGCACTGGCCCCACTGGGGATGCACTGCAGTGAGTCCAGAGAGTGCACTGTCACTACAGGGGATGCACTGCAGTGAGTCCAGAGAGTGCACTGGCACCACTGATAATGCACTTCAGTGAGTCCAGAGAGTGCACTGGCACCACTGGGGATGCACTGCAGTGAGTCCAGAGATTGCACTGGCACCACTGGGGATGCAGTTCAGTGAGTCCAGAGAGTGCACAGGCACCACTGGGGATGCAGTGCAGTGAGTCCAGAGAGTGCACTGGCACCACTGAGAATGCACTGCAGTGTGTCCAGAGAGCGCACTGGCACCACTGGGGATGCAGTGCAGTGAGTCCAGAGATTGCACTGGCACCACCGGGGATGCAGTACAGTGAGTCCACACAGTGCACTAGCTCCACTGGGGATGCAGTGCAGTGAGTCCAGAGAGTGCACTGGCACCACTGGGGATGCAGTGCAGTGAGTCCAGAGAGCGCACTGGCACCACTGGTGATGCACTGCTGTGAGTCCAGAGAGTTCTCTTGCACCACAGGGGATGCAGTGCAGTGACTCAAGAGAGTGCACTGGCAGCACTGGGGATGCAGTGCAGTGAGTCCAGAGAGTGCACTGGCACCACTGGGGATGCAGTGCAGTGAGTCCAGAGAGTGCAATGGCACCACTGCGGATGCACTGCAGTGAGTCCAGAGAGTGCACTGGCTCCACTGGGGATGCACTGCAGTGAGTCCAGAGAGTGCACTGGCACCACTGGGGATGCACTGCAGTGAGTCCAGAGAGTGTACTGGCACCACTGGGGATGCACTGAAGTGAGTCCAGAGAGTGCACTGGCACCACTGGGAATGCACTTCAGTGAGTCCAGAGAGTGCACTGGCACCACTGGGGATGCACTGCAGTGAGTCCACAGAGTGCACTAGCACTACTGGGGATGCAGTGCAGTGAGTCCAGAGAGTGCACTGGCACCACTGGGGATGCACTGCAGTGAGTCCAGAAAGTGCACTGGCAATACTGGGGATGCAGTTTAGTGAGTCCAGAGAGTGCACTGGCACCACTGAGAATGCACTGCAGTGAGTCCAGAGAGTGCACTGGCACCACTGGGGATGCACTGCAGTGAGTCCAGAGATTGCACTGGCACCACTGGGGATGCAGTACAGTGAGTCCACACAGTGCACTAGCACCACTGGGGATGCAGTGCAGTGAGTCCAGAGAGTGCACTGGCACCACTGGGGATGCAGTGCAGTGAGTCCAGAGAGTGCACTGGCACCACTGGTGATGCACTGCTGTGAGTCCAGAGAGTGCTCTTGCACCAGAGGGGATGCAGTGCAGTGACTCAAGAGAGTGCACTGGCAGCACTGGGGATGCAGTGCAGTGAGTCCAGAGAGTGCACTGGCACCACTGGGGATGCAGTGCAGTGAGTCCAGAGAGTGCAATGGCACCACTGCGGATGCACTGCAGTGAGTCCAGAGAGTGCACTGGCACCACTGGGGATGCACTTCAGTGAGTCCAGAGAGTGCACTGGCACCACTGGGGATGCACTGCAGTGAGTCCAAAGAGTGTACTGGCACCACTGGGGATGCACTGAAGTGAGTCCAGAGAGTGCACTGGCACCACTGAGAATGCACTTCAGTGAGTCCAGAGAGTGCACTGGCACCACTGGGGATGCACTGCAGTGAGTCCACAGAGTGCACTAGCACTACTGGGGATGCAGTGCAGTGAGTCCAGAGAGTGCGCTGGAACCACTGGGGATGCAGTGCAGTGAGTCCAGAGAGTGCACTGGCACCACTGGGGATGCAGTGCAGTGACTCCAGAGAGTGCACTGGCACCACTGGGGATGCACTGCAGTGAGTCCAGTGAGTGCACTGGAACCACTGGGGATGCAGTGCAGTAAGTTCAGAGAGTGCACTGGCACCACTGGGGAAGCAGTGCAGTGAGTCCAGAGAGTGCAGTGGCACCACTGGGGATGCAGTGCAGTGAGTCCAGAGAGTGCACTGGCAGCACTGGGGATGCAGTGCAGTGAGTCCAGAGAGTGCACTGGCACCACTGGGGATGCAGTTCAGTGAGTCCAGAGAGTGCACTGGCACCACTGGGGATGCAGTGCAGTGAGTCCAGAGAGTGTACTGGCACCACTGAGAATGCAGTGCTGTGACTCCAGAGAGCGCACAGGCACCAGTGGGGATGCAGTGCAGTGAGTCCAGAGAGTGCACTGGCACCACTGGGGATGCACTGCAGTGAGCCCAGAGAGTGCACTGGCACCAGTGCGGATGCACTGCAGTGAGTCCAGTGAGTGCACTGGCACCACTGGGGATGCAGTGCAGTGAGTCCAGAGAGTGCAGTGGCACCACTGGGGATGCAGTTTAGTGAGTCCAGAGAGTGCACTGGCACCACTGGGGATGCAGTGCAGTAAGTCCAGTGAGTGTACTGGCACCACTGGGGATGCACTGCAGTGAGTCCAGAGAGTGCACTGGCACCACTGAGAATGCACTTCAATGAGTCCAGAGAGTGCACTGGCACCACTGGGGATGCACTGCAGTGAGTCCAGAGAGTGCAGTGGCACCACTGGGGATGCACTGCAGTGAGTCCAGAGAGTGCTTTGGCACCAGTGGGGATGCACTGCAGTTACTCCAGAGACTGCACTGGCACCAAAGGGGATGCAGAGCAGTGAGTGCAGAGAGTGCACTGGCACCACTGGGGGTGCACTGCAGTGAGTCCAGAGAGTGCACTGTCACCACTGGGGATGCAGTACAGTGAGTCCGCAGAGTGCACTGGCACCACTGGGGATGCAGTGCAGTGAGTCCAGAGCGTGCACTGGCACCACTGGGGATGCAGTGCAGTGAATCCAGTGAGTGCACTGGCACCACTGGGGATGCAGTGCAGTGAGTCCAGAGAGTGCACTGGCACCACTGGGGATGCAGTGCAGTGAGTCCAGAGAGTTCACTGGCACCACTGGGGATGCACTGCAGTGAGTCCAGAGAGTGCACTGGCACTACTGGGGATGCACTGCAGTGAGTCCAGAGAGTGCACTGGCACCACTGGGGATGCAGTGCAGTGAGTCCTGAGAGTGCACTGGCACCACTGGGGATGCACTGCAGTGAGTCCAGAGATTGCACTGGCACCACTGGGGATGCAGTACAGTGAGTCCACACAGTGCACTAGCACCACTGGGGATGCAGTGCAGTGAGTCCAGAGAGTGCACTGGCACCACTGGGGATGCAGTGCAGTGAGTCCAGAGAGTGCACTGGCACCACTGGTGATGCACTGCTGTGAGTCCAGAGAGTGCTCTTGCACCACAGGGGATGCAGTGCAGTGACTCAAGAGAGTGCACTGGCAGCACTGGGGATGCAGTGCAGTGAGTCCTGAGAGTACACTGGCTCTCTTGGGGATGCCCTGCAGTGAGTCCAGAGAGTGCACTGGCGATGCAGTGCAGTGAGTCCAGAGAGTGCACTGGCACCACTGGGGATGCAGCGCAGTGAGTCCAGAGAGTGCACTGGCCCCACTGGGGATGCACTGCAGTGAGTCCAGAGAGTGCACTGTCACTACAGGGGATGCACTGCAGTGAGTCCAGAGAGTGCACTGGCACCACTGATAATGCACTTCAGTGAGTCCAGAGAGTGCACTGGCACCACTGGGGATGCACTGCAGTGAGTCCAGAGATTGCACTGGCACCACTGGGGATGCAGTTCAGTGAGTCCAGAGAGTGCACTGGCACCACTGGGGATGCAGTGCAGTGAGTCCAGAGAGTGCACTGGCACCACTGAGAATGCACTGCAGTGTGTCCAGAGAGCGCACTGGCACCACTGGGGATGCAGTGCAGTGAGTCCAGAGATTGCACTGGCACCACCGGGGATGCAGTGCTGTTACTCCAGAGAGCGCACTGGCACCACTGGGGATGCAGTGCAGTGAGTCCAGAGAGTGCACTGGCACCACTGGGGATGCAGTGCAGTGAGTCCAGAGAGTGCACTGGCACCACTGGGGATGCACTGCAGTGACTCGAAAGAGTGCACTGGCACCACTGGGGAAGCAGTGCAGTGAGTCCAGAGAGTGCACTGGCACCACTGGGGATGCACTGCAGTGATTCCAGAGAGTGCACTGGCAATACTGGGGATGCAGTGCAGTGAGTCCAGAGATGGCACTGGCACCACTGAGAATGCACTTCAGTGAGTCCAGAGAGTGCACTGGCACCACTGGGGATGCACTGCAGTGAGTCCAGAGATTGCACTGGCACCACTGGGGATGCAGTACAGTGAGTCCACACAGTGCACTGGCACCACTGGGGATGCAGTGCAGTGAGTCCAGAGAGTGCACTGGCACCACTGGGGATGCAGTGCAGTGAGTCCAGAGAGTGCAATGGCACCACTGCGGATGCACTGCAGTGAGTCCAGAGAGTGCACTGGCAATATTGGGGATGCAGTGCAGTGAGTCCAGAGAGTGCACTGGCACCACTGAGAATGCACTTCAGTGAGTCCAGAGAGTGCACTGGCACCACTGGGGATGCACTGCAGTGAGTCCAGAGATTGCACTGGCACCACTGGGGATGCAGTACAGTGAGTCCAGAGAGTGCACTAGCACCACTGTGGATGCAGTGCAGTGAGTCCAGAGAGTGCACTGGCACCACTGGGGATGCAGTGCAGTGAGTCCAGAGAGCGCACTGGCACCACTGGTGATGCACTGCTGTGAGTCCAGAGAGTGCTCTTGCACCACAGGGGATGCAGTGCAGTGACTCAAGAGAGTGCACTGGCAGCACTGGGGATGCAGTGCAGTGAGTCCAGAGAGTGCACTGGCACCACTGGGGATGCAGTGCAGTGAGTCCAGAGAGTGCAATGGCACCACTGCGGATGCACTGCAGTGAGTCCAGAGAGTGCACTGGCTCCACTGGGGATGCACTGCAGTGAGTCCAGAGAGTGCACTGGCACCACTGGGGATGCACTGCAGTGAGTCCAGAGAGTGCACTAGCACTACTGGGGATGCAGTGCAGTGAGTCCAGAGAGTGCACTGGCACCACTGGGGATGCACTGCAGTGCGTCCAGAGAGTGCACTGGCAATACTGGGGATGCAGTGCAGTGAGTCCAGAGAGTGCACTGGCACCACTGAGAATGCACTTCAGTGAGTCCAGAGAGTGCACTGGCACCACTGGGGATGCACTGCAGTGAGTCCAGAGATTGCACTGGCACCACTGGGGATGCAGTACAGTGAGTCCACACAGTGCACTAGCACCACTGGGGATGCAGTGCAGTGAGTCCAGAGAGTGCACTGGCACCACTGGGGATGCAGTGCAGTGAGTCCAGAGAGTGCACTGGCACCACTGGTGATGCACTGCTGTGAGTCCAGAGAGTGCTCTTGCACCACAGCGGATGCAGTGCAGTGTCTCAAGAGAGTGCACTGGCACTACTGGGGATGCACTGCAGTGAGTCCAGAGAGTGCACTGGCACCACTGGGGATGCAGTGCAGTGAGTCCAGAGAGTGCAATGGCACCACTGCGGATGCACTGCAGTGAGTCCAGAGAGTGCACTGGCTCCACTGGGAATGCACTGCAGTGAGTCCAGAGAGTGCACTGGCACCACTGGGGATGCACTGCAGTGAGTCCAGAGAGTGTACTGGCACCACTGGGGATGCACTGAAGTGAGTCCAGAGAGTACACTGGCACCACTGGGAATGCACTTCAGTGAGTCCAGAGAGTGCACTGGCACCACTGGGGATGCACTGCAGTGAGTCCACAGAGTGCAATAGCACTACTGCGGATGCAGTGCAGTGAGTCCAGAGAGTGCGCTGGAACCACTGGGGGTGCAGTGCAGTGAGTACAGAGAGTGCACTGGCACCACTGGGGATGCAGTGCAGTGAGTCCAGAGAGTGCACTGGCACCACAGGGGATGCACTGCAGTGAGTCCAGTGAGTGCACTGGCACCACTGGGGATGCAGTGCAGTAAGTTCCGAGAGTGCACTGGCACCACTGGGGAAGCAGTGCAGTGAGACCAGAGAGTGCACTGGCACCACTGAGAATGCACTTCAGTGAGTCCAGAGAGTGCACTGGCACCACTGGGGATGCACTGCAGTGAGTCCAGAGATTGCACTGGCACCACTGGGGATGCAGTACAGTGAGTCCAGAGAGTGCACTAGCACCACTGTGGATGCAGTGCAGTGAGTCCAGAGAGTGCACTGGCACCACTGGGGATGCAGTGCAGTGAGTCCAGAGAGCGCACTGGCACCACTGGTGATGCACTGCTGTGAGTCCAGAGAGTGCTCTTGCACCACAGGGGCTGCAGTGCAGTGAGTCCAGAGAGTGCACTGGCAGCACTGGGGATGCAGTGCAGTGAGTCCAGAGAGTGCACTGGCACCACTGGGGATGCAGTGCAGTGAGTCCAGAGAGTGCAATGGCACCACTGGGGATGCACTGCAGTGAGTCCAGAGAGTGCACTGGCTCCACTGGGGATGCACTGCAGTGAGTCCAGAGAGTGCACTGGCACCACAGGGGATGCACTGCAGTGAGTCCAGAGAGTGTACTGGCACCACTGGGGATGCACTGAAGTGAGTCCAGAGAGTGCACTGGCACCGCTGGGAATGCACTTCAGTGAGTCCAGAGAGTGCACTGGCACCACTGGGGATGCACTGCAGTGAGTCCAGAGAGTGCACTAGCACTACTGGGGATGCAGTGCAGTGAGTCCAGAGAGTGCACTGGCACCACTGGGGATGCACTGCAGTGCGTCCAGAGAGTGCACTGGCAATACTGGGGATGCAGTGCAGTGAGTCCAGAGAGTGCACTGGCACCACTGAGAATGCACTTCAGTGAGTCCAGAGAGTGCACTGGCACCACTGGGGATGCACTGCAGTGAGTCCAGAGATTGCACTGGCACCACTGGGGATGCAGTACAGTGAGTCCACACAGTGCACTAGCAACACTGGGGATGCAGTGCAGTGAGTCCAGAGAGTGCACTGGCACCACTGGGGATGCAGTGCAGTGAGTCCAGAGAGTGCACTGGCACCACTGGTGATGCACTGCTGTGAGTCCAGAGAGTGCTCTTGCACCACAGCGGATGCAGTGCAGTGTCTCAAGAGAGTGCACTGGCACTACTGGGGATGCACTGCAGTGAGTCCAGAGAGTGCACTGGCACCACTGGGGATGCAGTGCAGTGAGTCCAGAGAGTGCAATGGCACCACTGCGGATGCACTGCAGTGAGTCCAGAGAGTGCACTGGCTCCACTGGGGATGCACTGCAGTGAGTCCAGAGAGTGCACTGGCACCACTGGGGATGCACTGCAGTGAGTCCAGAGAGTGTACTGGCACCACTGGAGATGCACTGAAGTGAGTCCAGAGAGTGCACTGGCACCACTGGGAATGCACTTCAGTGAGTCCAGAGAGTGCACTGGCACCACTGGGGATGCACTGCAGTGAGTCCACAGAGTGCAATAGCACTACTGCGGATGCAGTGCAGTGAGTCCAGAGAGTGCGCTGGAACCACTGGGGGTGCAGTGCAGTGAGTACAGAGAGTGCACTGGCACCACTGGGGATGCAGTGCAGGGACTCCAGAGAGTGCACTGGCACCACTGGGGATGCACTGCAGTGAGTCCAGTGAGTGCACTGGCACCACTGGGGATGCAGTGCAGTAAGTTCAGAGAGTGCACTGGCACCACTGGGGAAGCAGTGCAGTGAGTCCAGAGAGTGCAGTGGCACCACTGTGGATGCAGTGCAGTGAGTCCAGAGAGTGCACTGGCACCACTGGGGATGCACTGCAGTGAGTCCGGAGATTGCACTGGCACCACTGGGGATGCAGTTCAGTGAGTCCAGAGAGTGCACTGGCACCACTGGGGATGCAGTGCAGTGAGTCCAGAGAGTGCACTGGCACCACTGAGAATGCACTGCAGTGAGTCCAGAGAGCGCACTGGCACCACTGGGGATGCAGTGCAGTGAGTCCAGAGATTGCACTGGCACCACTGGGGATGCAGTGCTGTGACTCCAGAGAGCGCACTGGCACCACTGGGGATGCACTGCAGTGAGTCCAGAGAGTGCACTGGCACCACTGGGGATGCACTGCAGTGAGTCCAGAGATTGCACTGGCACCACTGGGGATGCAGTTCAGTGAGTCCAGAGAGTGCACTGGCACCACTGGGGATGCACTGCAGTGAGTCCAGAGAGTGCACTGGCACCACTGAGAATGCACTGCAGTGTGTCCAGAGAGCGCACTGGCACCACTGGGGATGCAGTGCAGTGAGTCCAGAGATTGCACTGGCACCACCGGGGATGCAGTACAGTGAGTCCACACAGTGCACTAGCTCCACTGGGGATGCAGTGCAGTGAGTCCAGAGAGTGCACTGGCACCACTGGGGATGCAGTGCAGTGAGTCCAGAGAGCGCACTGGCACCACTGGTGATGCACTGCTGTGAGTCCAGAGAGTTCTCTTGCACCACAGGGGATGCAGTGCAGTGACTCAAGAGAGTGCACTGGCAGCACTGGGGATGCAGTGCAGTGAGTCCAGAGAGTGCACTGGCACCACTGGGGATGCAGTGCAGTGAGTCCAGAGAGTGCAATGGCACCACTGCGGATGCACTGCAGTGAGTCCAGAGAGTGCACTGGCTCCACTGGGGATGCACTGCAGTGAGTCCAGAGAGTGCACTGGCACCACTGGGGATGCACTGCAGTGAGTCCAGAGAGTGTACTGGCACCACTGGGGATGCACTGAAGTGAGTCCAGAGAGTGCACTGGCACCACTGGGAATGCACTTCAGTGAGTCCAGAGAGTGCACTGGCACCACTGGGGATGCACTGCAGTGAGTCCACAGAGTGCACTAGCACTACTGGGGATGCAGTGCAGTGAGTCCAGAGAGTGCACTGGCACCACTGGGGATGCACTGCAGTGAGTCCAGAAAGTGCACTGGCAATACTGGGGATGCAGTTTAGTGAGTCCAGAGAGTGCACTGGCACCACTGAGAATGCACTGCAGTGAGTCCAGAGAGTGCACTGGCACCACTGGGGATGCACTGCAGTGAGTCCAGAGATTGCACTGGCACCACTGGGGATGCAGTACAGTGAGTCCACACAGTGCACTAGCACCACTGGGGATGCAGTGCAGTGAGTCCAGAGAGTGCACTGGCACCACTGGGGATGCAGTGCAGTGAGTCCAGAGAGTGCACTGGCACCACTGGTGATGCACTGCTGTGAGTCCAGAGAGTGCTCTTGCACCAGAGGGGATGCAGTGCAGTGACTCAAGAGAGTGCACTGGCAGCACTGGGGATGCAGTGCAGTGAGTCCAGAGAGTGCACTGGCACCACTGGGGATGCAGTGCAGTGAGTCCAGAGAGTGCAATGGCACCACTGCGGATGCACTGCAGTGAGTCCAGAGAGTGCACTGGCACCACTGGGGATGCACTTCAGTGAGTCCAGAGAGTGCACTGGCACCACTGGGGATGCACTGCAGTGAGTCCAAAGAGTGTACTGGCACCACTGGGGATGCACTGAAGTGAGTCCAGAGAGTGCACTGGCACCACTGAGAATGCACTTCAGTGAGTCCAGAGAGTGCACTGGCACCACTGGGGATGCACTGCAGTGAGTCCACAGAGTGCACTAGCACTACTGGGGATGCAGTGCAGTGAGTCCAGAGAGTGCGCTGGAACCACTGGGGATGCAGTGCAGTGAGTCCAGAGAGTGCACTGGCACCACTGGGGATGCAGTGCAGTGACTCCAGAGAGTGCACTGGCACCACTGGGGATGCACTGCAGTGAGTCCAGTGAGTGCACTGGCACCACTGGGGATGCAGTGCAGTAAGTTCAGAGAGTGCACTGGCACCACTGGGGAAGCAGTGCAGTGAGTCCAGAGAGTGCACTGGCACCACTGGTGATGCACTGCTGTGAGTCCAGAGAGTGCTCTTGCACCACAGGGGCTGCAGTGCAGTGAGTCCAGAGAGTGCACTGGCAGCACTGGGGATGCAGTGCAGTGAGTCCAGAGAGTGCACTGGCACCACTGGGGATGCAGTGCAGTGAGTCCAGAGAGTGCAATGGCACCACTGCGGATGCACTGCAGTGAGTCCAGAGAGTGCACTGGCTCCACTGGGGATGCACTGCAGTGAGTCCAGAGAGTGCACTGGCACCACAGGGGATGCACTGCAGTGAGTCCAGAGAGTGTACTGGCACCACTGGGGATGCACTGAAGTGAGTCCAGAGAGTGCACTGGCACCGCTGGGAATGCACTTCAATGAGTCCAGAGAGTGCACTGGCACCACTGGGGATGCACTGCAGTGAGTCCAGAGAGTGCACTAGCACTACTGGGGATGCAGTGCAGTGAGTCCAGAGAGTGCACTGGCACCACTGGGGATGCACTGCAGTGCGTCCAGAGAGTGCACTGGCAATACTGGGGATGCAGTGCAGTGAGTCCAGAGAGTGCACTGGCACCACTGAGAATGCACTTCAGTGAGTCCAGAGAGTGCACTGGCACCACTGGGGATGCACTGCAGTGAGTCCAGAGATTGCACTGGCACCACTGGGGATGCAGTACAGTGAGTCCACACAGTGCACTAGCAACACTGGGGATGCAGTGCAGTGAGTCCAGAGAGTGCACTGGCACCACTGGGGATGCAGTGCAGTGAGTCCAGAGAGTGCACTGGCACCACTGGTGATGCACTGCTGTGAGTCCAGAGAGTGCTCTTGCACCACAGCGGATGCAGTGCAGTGTCTCAAGAGAGTGCACTGGCACTACTGGGGATGCACTGCAGTGAGTCCAGAGAGTGCACTGGCACCACTGGGGATGCAGTGCAGTGAGTCCAGAGAGTGCAATGGCACCACTGCGGATGCACTGCAGTGAGTCCAGAGAGTGCACTGGCTCCACTGGGGATGCACTGCAGTGAGTCCAGAGAGTGCACTGGCACCACTGGGGATGCACTGCAGTGAGTCCAGAGAGTGTACTGGCACCACTGGAGATGCACTGAAGTGAGTCCAGAGAGTGCACTGGCACCACTGGGAATGCACTTCAGTGAGTCCAGAGAGTGCACTGGCACCACTGGGGATGCACTGCAGTGAGTCCACAGAGTGCAATAGCACTACTGCGGATGCAGTGCAGTGAGTCCAGAGAGTGCACTGGAACCACTGGGGGTGCAGTGCAGTGAGTACAGAGAGTGCACTGGCACCACTGGGGATGCAGTGCAGGGACTCCAGAGAGTGCACTGGCACCACTGGGGATGCACTGCAGTGAGTCCAGTGAGTGCACTGGCACCACTGGGGATGCAGTGCAGTAAGTTCAGAGAGTGCACTGGCACCACTGGGGAAGCAGTGCAGTGAGTCCAGAGAGTGCAGTGGCACCACTGTGGATGCAGTGCAGTGAGTCCAGAGAGTGCACTGGCACCACTGGGGATGCACTGCAGTGAGTCCGGAGATTGCACTGGCACCACTGGGGATGCAGTTCAGTGAGTCCAGAGAGTGCACTGGCACCACTGGGGATGCAGTGCAGTGAGTCCAGAGAGTGCACTGGCACCACTGAGAATGCACTGCAGTGAGTCCAGAGAGCGCACTGGCACCACTGGGGATGCAGTGCAGTGAGTCCAGAGATTGCACTGGCACCACTGGGGATGCAGTGCTGTGACTCCAGAGAGCGCACTGGCACCACTGGGGATGCACTGCAGTGAGTCCAGAGAGTGCACTGGCACCACTGGGGATGCACTGCAGTGAGTCCAGAGATTGCACTGGCACCACTGGGGATGCAGTTCAGTGAGTCCAGAGAGTGCACTGGCACCACTGGGGATGCACTGCAGTGAGTCCAGAGAGTGCACTGGCACCACTGAGAATGCACTGCAGTGTGTCCAGAGAGCGCACTGGCACCACTGGGGATGCAGTGCAGTGAGTCCAGAGATTGCACTGGCACCACCGGGGATGCAGTACAGTGAGTCCACACAGTGCACTAGCTCCACTGGGGATGCAGTGCAGTGAGTCCAGAGAGTGCACTGGCACCACTGGGGATGCAGTGCAGTGAGTCCAGAGAGCGCACTGGCACCACTGGTGATGCACTGCTGTGAGTCCAGAGAGTTCTCTTGCACCACAGGGGATGCAGTGCAGTGACTCAAGAGAGTGCACTGGCAGCACTGGGGATGCAGTGCAGTGAGTCCAGAGAGTGCACTGGCACCACTGGGGATGCAGTGCAGTGAGTCCAGAGAGTGCAATGGCACCACTGCGGATGCACTGCAGTGAGTCCAGAGAGTGCACTGGCTCCACTGGGGATGCACTGCAGTGAGTCCAGAGAGTGCACTGGCACCACTGGGGATGCACTGCAGTGAGTCCAGAGAGTGTACTGGCACCACTGGGGATGCACTGAAGTGAGTCCAGAGAGTGCACTGGCACCACTGGGAATGCACTTCAGTGAGTCCAGAGAGTGCACTGGCACCACTGGGGATGCACTGCAGTGAGTCCACAGAGTGCACTAGCACTACTGGGGATGCAGTGCAGTGAGTCCAGAGAGTGCACTGGCACCACTGGGGATGCACTGCAGTGAGTCCAGAAAGTGCACTGGCAATACTGGGGATGCAGTTTAGTGAGTCCAGAGAGTGCACTGGCACCACTGAGAATGCACTGCAGTGAGTCCAGAGAGTGCACTGGCACCACTGGGGATGCACTGCAGTGAGTCCAGAGATTGCACTGGCACCACTGGGGATGCAGTACAGTGAGTCCACACAGTGCACTAGCACCACTGGGGATGCAGTGCAGTGAGTCCAGAGAGTGCACTGGCACCACTGGGGATGCAGTGCAGTGAGTCCAGAGAGTGCACTGGCACCACTGGTGATGCACTGCTGTGAGTCCAGAGAGTGCTCTTGCACCAGAGGGGATGCAGTGCAGTGACTCAAGAGAGTGCACTGGCAGCACTGGGGATGCAGTGCAGTGAGTCCAGAGAGTGCACTGGCACCACTGGGGATGCAGTGCAGTGAGTCCAGAGAGTGCAATGGCACCACTGCGGATGCACTGCAGTGAGTCCAGAGAGTGCACTGGCACCACTGGGGATGCACTTCAGTGAGTCCAGAGAGTGCACTGGCACCACTGGGGATGCACTGCAGTGAGTCCAAAGAGTGTACTGGCACCACTGGGGATGCACTGAAGTGAGTCCAGAGAGTGCACTGGCACCACTGAGAATGCACTTCAGTGAGTCCAGAGAGTGCACTGGCACCACTGGGGATGCACTGCAGTGAGTCCACAGAGTGCACTAGCACTACTGGGGATGCAGTGCAGTGAGTCCAGAGAGTGCGCTGGAACCACTGGGGATGCAGTGCAGTGAGTCCAGAGAGTGCACTGGCACCACTGGGGATGCAGTGCAGTGACTCCAGAGAGTGCACTGGCACCACTGGGGATGCACTGCAGTGAGTCCAGTGAGTGCACTGGCACCACTGGGGATGCAGTGCAGTAAGTTCAGAGAGTGCACTGGCACCACTGGGGAAGCAGTGCAGTGAGTCCAGAGAGTGCACTGGCAGCACTGGGGATGCAGTGCAGTGAGTCCAGAGAGTGCACTGGCACCACTGGGGATGCAGTTCAGTGAGTCCAGAGAGTGCACTGGCACCACTGGGGATGCAGTGCAGTGAGTCCAGAGAGTGTACTGGCACCACTGAGAATGCAGTGCTGTGACTCCAGAGAGCGCACAGGCACCAGTGGGGATGCAGTGCAGTGAGTCCAGAGAGCGCACTGGCACCACTGGGGATGCACTGCAGTGAGCCCAGAGAGTGCACTGGCACCAGTGCGGATGCACTGCAGTGAGTCCAGTGAGTGCACTGGCACCACTGGGGATGCAGTGCAGTGAGTCCAGAGAGTGCAGTGGCACCACTGGGGATGCAGTTTAGTGAGTCCAGAGAGTGCACTGGCACCACTGGGGATGCAGTGCAGTAAGTCCAGTGAGTGTACTGGCACCACTGGGGATGCACTGCAGTGAGTCCAGAGAGTGCACTGGCACCACTGAGAATGCACTTCAATGAGTCCAGAGAGTGCACTGGCACCACTGGGGATGCACTGCAGTGAGTCCAGAGAGTGCAGTGGCACCACTGGGGATGCACTGCAGTGAGTCCAGAGAGTGCTTTGGCACCAGTGGGGATGCACTGCAGTTACTCCAGAGACTGCACTGGCACCAATGGGGATGCAGAGCAGTGAGTGCAGAGAGTGCACTGGCACCACTGGGGGTGCACTGCAGTGAGTCCAGAGAGTGCACTGTCACCACTGGGGATGCAGTACAGTGAGTCCGCAGAGTGCACTGGCACCACTGGGGATGCAGTGCAGTGAGTCCAGAGCGTGCACTGGCACCACTGGGGATGCAGTGCAGTGAATCCAGTGAGTGCACTGGCACCACTGGGGATGCAGTGCAGTGAGTCCAGAGAGTGCACTGGCACCACTGGGGATGCAGTGCAGTGAGTCCAGAGAGTGCACTGGCACCACTGGGGATGCAGTGCAGTGAGTCCAGAGAGTGCACTGGCACCACTGGGGATGCACTGCAGTGAGTCCAGAGAGTGCACTGTCACTACTGGGGATGCAGTGCAGTGAGTCCAGAGAGTGCACTGGCACCACTGGGGATGCAGTGCAGTGAGTCCTGAGAGTGCACTGGCACCACTGGGGATGCACTGCAGTGAGTCCAGAGATTGCACTGGCACCACTGGGGATGCAGTACAGTGAGTCCACACAGTGCACTAGCACCACTGGGGATGCAGTGCAGTGAGTCCAGAGAGTGCACTGGCACCACTGGGGATGCAGTGCAGTGAGTCCAGAGAGTGCACTGGCACCACTGGTGATGCACTGCTGTGAGTCCAGAGAGTGCTCTTGCACCACAGGGGATGCAGTGCAGTGACTCAAGAGAGTGCACTGGCAGCACTGGGGATGCAGTGCAGTGAGTCCTGAGAGTACACTGGCTCTCTTGGGGATGCCCTGCAGTGAGTCCAGAGAGTGCACTGGCGATGCAGTGCAGTGAGTCCAGAGAGTGCACTGGCACCACTGGGGATGCAGCGCAGTGAGTCCAGAGAGTGCACTGGCCCCACTGGGGATGCACTGCAGTGAGTCCAGAGAGTGCACTGTCACTACAGGGGATGCACTGCAGTGAGTCCAGAGAGTGCACTGGCACCACTGATAATGCACTTCAGTGAGTCCAGAGAGTGCACTGGCACCACTGGGGATGCACTGCAGTGAGTCCAGAGATTGCACTGGCACCACTGGGGATGCAGTTCAGTGAGTCCAGAGAGTGCACTGGCACCACTGGGGATGCAGTGCAGTGAGTCCAGAGAGTGCACTGGCACCACTGAGAATGCACTGCAGTGTGTCCAGAGAGCGCACTGGCACCACTGGGGATGCAGTGCAGTGAGTCCAGAGATTGCACTGGCACCACCGGGGATGCAGTGCTGTTACTCCAGAGAGCGCAGTGGCACCACTGGGGATGCAGTGCAGTGAGTCCAGAGAGTGCACTGGCACCACTGGTGATGCAGTGCAGTGAGTCCAGAGAGTGCACTGGCACCACTGGGGATGCACTGCAGTGACTCGAAAGAGTGCACTGGCACCACTGGGGAAGCAGTGCAGTGAGTCCAGAGAGTGCACTGGCACCACTGGGGATGCACTGCAGTGAGTCCAGAGAGTGCACTGGCAATACTGGGGATGCAGTGCAGTGAGTCCAGAGATGGCACTGGCACCACTGAGAATGCACTTCAGTGAGTCCAGAGAGTGCACTGGCACCACTGGGGATGCACTGCAGTGAGTCCAGAGATTGCACTGGCACCACTGGGGATGCAGTACAGTGAGTCCACACAGTGCACTGGCACCACTGGGGATGCAGTGCAGTGAGTCCAGAGAGTGCACTGGCACCACTGGGGATGCAGTGCAGTGAGTCCAGAGAGCGCACTGGCACCACTGGTGATGCACTGCTGTGAGTCCAGAGAGTGCTCTTGCACCACAGGGGATGCAGTGCAGTGACTCAAGAGAGTGCACTGGCAGCACTGGGGATGCAGTGCAGTGAGTCCAGAGAGTGCACTGGCACCACTGGGGATGCAGTGCAGTGAGTCCAGAGAGTGCAATGGCACCACTGCGGATGCACTGCAGTGAGTCCAGAGAGTGCACTGGCTCCACTGGGGATGCACTGCAGTGAGTCCAGAGAGTGCACTGGCACCACTGGGGATGCACTGCAGTGAGTCCAGAGAGTGTACTGGCACCACTGGGGATGCACTGAAGTGAGTCCAGAGAGTGCACTGGCACCGCTGGGAATGCACTTCAATGAGTCCAGAGAGTGCACTGGCACCACTGGGGATGCACTGCAGTGAGTCCAGAGAGTGCACTAGCACTACTGGGGATGCAGTGCAGTGAGTCCAGAGAGTGCACTGGCACCACTGGGGATGCACTGCAGTGCGTCCAGAGAGTGCACTGGCAATACTGGGGATGCAGTGCAGTGAGTCCAGAGAGTGCACTGGCACCACTGAGAATGCACTTCAGTGAGTCCAGAGAGTGCACTGGCACCACTGGGGATGCACTGCAGTGAGTCCAGAGATTGCACTGGCACCACTGGGGATGCAGTACAGTGAGTCCACACAGTGCACTAGCACCACTGGGGATGCAGTGCAGTGAGTCCAGAGAGTGCACTGGCACCACTGGGGATGCAGTGCAGTGAGTCCAGAGAGTGCACTGGCACCACTGGTGATGCACTGCTGTGAGTCCAGACAGTGCTCTTGCACCACAGCGGATGCAGTGCAGTGTCTCAAGAGAGTGCACTGGCACTACTGGGGATGCACTGCAGTGAGTCCAGAGAGTGCACTGGCACCACTGGGGATGCAGTGCAGTGAGTCCAGAGAGTGCAATGGCACCACTGCGGATGCACTGCAGTGAGTCCAGAGAGTGCACTGGCTCCACTGGGGATGCACTGCAGTGAGTCCAGAGAGTGCACTGGCACCACTGGGGATGCACTGCAGTGAGTCCAGAGAGTGTACTGGCACCACTGGGGATGCACTGAAGTGAGTCCAGAGAGTACACTGGCACCACTGGGAATGCACTTCAGTGAGTCCAGAGAGTGCACTGGCACCACTGGGGATGCACTGCAGTGAGTCCACAGAGTGCAATAGCACTACTGCGGATGCAGTGCAGTGAGTCCAGAGAGTGCGCTGGAACCACTGGGGGTGCAGTGCAGTGAGTCCAGAGAGTGCACTGGCACCACTGGGGATGCAGTGCAGTGAGTCCAGAGAGTGCACTGGCACCACTGGGGATGCACTGCAGTGAGTCCAGTGAGTGCACTGGCACCACTGGGGATGCAGTGCAGTAAGTTCAGAGAGTGCACTGGCACCACTGGGGAAGCAGTGCAGTGAGACCAGAGAGTGCACTGGCACCACTGAGAATGCACTTCAGTGAGTCCAGAGAGTGCACTGGCACCACTGGGGATGCACTGCAGTGAGTCCAGAGATTGCACTGGCACCACTGGGGATGCAGTACAGTGAGTCCAGAGAGTGCACTAGCACCACTGTGGATGCAGTGCAGTGAGTCCAGAGAGTGCACTGGCACCACTGGGGATGCAGTGCAGTGAGTCCAGAGAGCGCACTGGCACCACTGGTGATGCACTGCTGTGAGTCCAGAGAGTGCTCTTGCACCACAGGGGCTGCAGTGCAGTGAGTCCAGAGAGTGCACTGGCAGCACTGGGGATGCAGTGCAGTGAGTCCAGAGAGTGCACTGGCACCACTGGGGATGCAGTGCAGTGAGTCCAGAGAGTGCAATGGCACCACTGCGGATGCACTGCAGTGAGTCCAGAGAGTGCACTGGCTCCACTGGGGATGCACTGCAGTGAGTCCAGAGAGTGCACTGGCACCACTGGGGATGCACTGCAGTGAGTCCAGAGAGTGTACTGGCACCACTGGGGATGCACTGAAGTGAGTCCAGAGAGTGCACTGGCACCGCTGGGAATGCACTTCAATGAGTCCAGAGAGTGCACTGGCACCACTGGGGATGCACTGCAGTGAGTCCAGAGAGTGCACTAGCACTACTGGGGATGCAGTGCAGTGAGTCCAGAGAGTGCACTGGCACCACTGGGGATGAACTGCAGTGCGTCCAGAGAGTGCACTGGCAATACTGGGGATGCAGTGCAGTGAGTCCAGAGAGTGCACTGGCACCACTGAGAATGCACTTCAGTGAGTCCAGAGAGTGCACTGGCACCACTGGGGATGCACTGCAGTGAGTCCAGAGATTGCACTGGCACCACTGGGGATGCAGTACAGTGAGTCCACACAGTGCACTAGCAACACTGGGGATGCAGTGCAGTGAGTCCAGAGAGTGCACTGGCACCACTGGGGATGCAGTGCAGTGAGTCCAGAGAGTGCACTGGCACCACTGGTGATGCACTGCTGTGAGTCCAGAGAGTGCTCTTGCACCACAGCGGATGCAGTGCAGTGTCTCAAGAGAGTGCACTGGCACTACTGGGGATGCACTGCAGTGAGTCCAGAGAGTGCACTGGCACCACTGGGGATGCAGTGCAGTGAGTCCAGAGAGTGCAATGGCACCACTGCGGATGCACTGCAGTGAGTCCAGAGAGTGCACTGGCTCCACTGGGGATGCACTGCAGTGAGTCCAGAGAGTGCACTGGCACCACTGGGGATGCACTGCAGTGAGTCCAGAGAGTGTACTGGCACCACTGGGGATGCACTGAAGTGAGTCCAGAGAGTGCACTGGCACCACTGGGAATGCACTTCAGTGAGTCCAGAGAGTGCACTGGCACCACTGGGGATGCACTGCAGTGAGTCCACAGAGTGCAATAGCACGACTGCGGATGCAGTGCAGTGAGTCCAGAGAGTGCGCTGGAACCACTGGGGGTGCATTGCAGTGAGTACAGAGAGTGCACTGGCACCACTGGGGATGCAGTGCAGGGACTCCAGAGAGTGCACTGGCACCACTGGGGATGCACTGCAGTGAGTCCAGTGAGTGCACTGGCACCACTGGGGATGCAGTGCAGTAAGTTCAGAGAGTGCACTGGCACCACTGGGGAAGCAGTGCAGTGAGTCCAGAGAGTGCAGTGGCACCACTGGGGAAGCAGTGCAGTGAGTCCAGAGAGTGCACTGGCACCACTGGGGATGCACTGCAGTGAGTCCGGAGATTGCACTGGCACCACTGGGGATGCAGTGCAGTGAGTCCAGAGAGTGCACTGGCACCACTGGGGATGCAGTGCAGTGAGTCCAGAGAGTGCACTGGCACCACTGAGAATGCACTGCAGTGAGTCCAGAGAGCGCACTGGCACCACTGGGGATGCAGTGCAGTGAGTCCAGAGATTGCACTGGCACCACTGGGGATGCAGTGCTGTGACTTCAGAGAGCGCACTGGCACCACTGGGGATGCACTGCAGTGAGTCCAGAGAGTGCACTGGCACCACTGGGGATGCAGTGCAGTGAGTCCAGAGAGTGCACTGGCACCAATGGGGATGCACTGCAGTGACTCGAAAGAGTGCACTGGCACCACTGGGGAAGCAGTGCAGTGAGTCCAGAGAGTGCACTGGCACCACTGGGGATGCACTGCAGTGAGTCCAGAGGGTGCACTGGCAATACTGGGGATGCAGTGCAGTGAGTCCACAGAGTGCACTGGCACCACTGAGAATGCACTTCAGTGAGTCCAGAGAGTGCACTGGCACCACTGGGGATGCAGTACAGTGAGTCCACACAGTGCACTAGCACCACTGGTGATGCAGTGCAGTGAGTCCAGAGAGTGCACTGGCACCACTGGGGATTCAGTGCAGTGAGTCCAGAGAGCGCACTGGCACCACTGGTGATGCACTGCTGTGAGTCCAGAGAGTTCTCTTGCACCACAGGGGATGCAGTGCAGTGACTCAAGAGAGTGCACTGGCAGCACTGGGGATGCAGTGCAGTGAGTCCAGAGAGTGCACTGGCACCACTGGGGATGCAGTGCAGTGAGTCCAGAGAGTGCAATGGCACCACTGGGGATGCAGTGCAGTGAGTCCAGAGAGTGCACTGGCTCCACTGGGGATGCACTGCAGTGAGTCCAGAGAGTGCACTGGCACCACTGGGGATGCACTGCAGTGAGTCCAGAGAGTGTACTGGCACCACTGGGGATGCACTGAAGTGAGTCCAGAGAGTGCACTGGCACCACTGGGAATGCACTTCAGTGAGTCCAGAGAGTGCACTGGCACCACTGGGGATGCACTGCAGTGAGTCCACAGAGTGCACTAGCACTACTGGAGATGCAGTGCAGTGAGTCCAGAGAGTGCACTGGCACCACTGGGGATGCACTGCAGTGAGTCCAGAGAGTGCAGTGGCAATACTGGGGATGCAGTTTAGTGAGTCCAGAGAGTGCACTGGCACCACTGAGAATGCACTTCAGTGAGTCCAGAGAGTGCACTGGCACCACTGGGGATGCACTGCAGTGAGTCCAGAGATTGCACTGGCACCACTGGGGATGCAGTACAGTGAGTCCACACAGTGCACTAGCACCACTGGGGATGCAGTGCAGTGAGTCCAGAGAGTGCACTGGCACCACTGGGGATGCAGTGCAGTGAGTCCAGAGAGTGCACTGGCACCACTGGTGATGCACTGCTGTGAGTCCAGAGAGTGCTCTTGCACCACAGGGGATGCAGTGCAGTGACTCAAGAGAGTGCACTGGCAGCACTGGGGATGCAGTCCAGTGAGTCCAGAGAGTGCACTGGCACCACTGGGGATGCAGTGCAGTGAGTCCAGAGAGTGCAATGGCACCACTGCGGATGCACTGCAGTGAGTCCAGAGAGTGCACTGGCACCACTGGGGATGCACTGCAGTGAGTCCAGAGAGTGCACTGGCACCACTGGGGATGCACTGCAGTGAGTCCAGAGAGTGTACTGGCACCACTGGGGATGCACTGAAGTGAGTCCAGAGAGTGCACTGGCACCACTGAGAATGCACTTCAGTGAGTCCAGAGAGTGCACTGGCACCACTGGGGATGCACGGCAGTGAGTCCACAGAGTGCACTAGCACTACTGGAGATGCAGTGCAGTGAGTCCAGAGAGTGCGCTGGAACCACTGGGGATGCAGTGCAGTGAGTCCAGAGAGTGCACTGGCACCACTGGGGATGCAGTGCAGTGACTCCAGAGAGTGCACTGGCACCACTGGGGATGCACTGCAGTGAGTCCAGTGAGTGCACTGGCACCACTAAGGATGCAGTGCAGTAAGTTCAGAGAGTGCACTGGCACCACTGGGGAAGCAGTGCAGTGAGTCCAGAGAGTGCACTGTCACCACTGGGGATGCAGTGCAGTGAGTCCAGAGAGTGCACTGGCAGCACTGGGGATGCAGTGCAGTGAGTCCAGAGAGTGCACTGGCACCACTGGGGATGCAGTTCAGTGAGTCCAGAGAGTGCACTGGCACCACTGGGGATGCAGTGCAGTGAGTCCAGAGAGTGCACTGGCACCACTGAGAATGCAGTGCTGTGACTCCAGAGAGCGCACAGGCACCAGTGGGGATGCAGTGCAGTGAGTCCAGAGAGTGCACTGGCACCACTGGGGATGCAGTGCAGTGAGTCCAGTGAGTGTACTGGCACCACTGGGGATGCACTGCAGTGAGTCCAGAGAGTGCACTGGCACCACTGAGAATGCACTTCAATGAGTCCAGAGAGTGCACTGACACCACTGGGGATGCACTGCAGTGAGTCCAGAGAGTGCACTGGCACCACTGGGGATGCACTGCAGTGAGTCCAGAGAGTGCACTGGCACCACTGGGGGTGCACTGCAGTGAGTCCAGAGAGTGCACTGTCACCACTGGGGATGCAGTACAGTGAGTCCACAGAGTGCACTGGCACCACTGGGGATGCACTGCAGTGAGTCCAGAGATTGCACTGGCACCACTGGGGATGCAGTACAGTGAGTCCACACAGTGCACTAGCACCACTGGGGATGCAGTGCAGTGAGTCCAGAGAGTGCACTGGCACCACTGGGGATGCAGTGCAGTGAGTCCAGAGAGTGCACTGGCACCACTGGTGATGCACTGCTGTGAGTCCAGAGAGTGCTCTTGCACCACAGGGGATGCAGTGCAGTGACTCAAGAGAGTGCACTGGCAGCACTGGGGATGCAGTGCAGTGAGTCCTGAGAGTACACTGGCTCCACCGGGGATGCCCTGCAGTGAGTCCAGAGAGTGCACTGGCGATGCAGTGCGGTGAGTCCAGAGAGTGCACTGGCACCACTGGGGATGCAGCGCAGTGAGTCCAGAGAGTGCACTGGCTCCACTGGGGATGCACTGCAGTGAGTCCAGAGAGTGCACTGTCACTACTGGGGATGCACTGCAGTGAGTCCAGAGAGTACACTGGCACCACTGATAATGCACTTCAGTGAGTCCAGAGAGTGCACTGGCACCACTGGGGATGCACTGCAGTGAGTCCAGAGATTGCACTGGCACCACTGGGGATGCAGTTCAGTGAGTCCAGAGAGTGCACTGGCACCACTGGGGATGCAGTGCAGTGAGTCCAGAGAGTGCACTGGCACCACTGAGAATGCACTGCAGTGTGTCCAGAGAGCGCACTGGCACCACTGGGGATGCAGTGCAGTGAGTCCAGAGATTGCACTGGCACCACCGGGGATGCAGTGCTGTTACTCCAGAGAGCGCACTGGCACCACTGGGGATGCAGTGCAGTGAGTCCAGAGAGTGCACTGGCACCACTGGGGATGCACTGCAGTGAGTCCAGAGAGTGCACTGGCACCACTGGGGATGCACTGCAGTGACTCGAAAGAGTGCACTGGCACCACTGGGGAAGCAGTGCAGTGAGTCCAGAAAGTGCACTGGCACCACTGGGGATGCACTGCAGTGAGTCCAGAGGGTGCACTGGCAATACTGGGGATGCAGTGCAGTGAGTCCAGAGAGTGCACTGGCACCACTGAGAATGCACTTCAGTGAGTCCAGAGAGTGCACTGGCACCACTGGGGATGCACTGCAGTGAGTCCAGAGATTGCACTGGCACCACTGGGGATGCAGTACAGTGAGTCCACACAGTGCACTGGCACCACTGGGGATGCAGTGCAGTGAGTCCAGAGAGTGCACTGGCACCACTGGGGATGCAGTGCAGTGAGTCCAGAGAGTGCAATGGCACCACTGCGGATGCACTGCAGTGAGTCCAGAGAGTGCACTGGCACCACTGAGAATGCACTTCAGTGAGTCCAGAGAGTGCACTGGCACCACTGGGGATGCACTGCAGTGAGTCCACAGAGTGCACTAGCACTACTGGGGATGCAGTGCAGTGAGTCCAGAGAGTGCGCTGGAACCACTGGGGATGCAGTGCAGTGAGTCCAGAGAGTGCACTGGCACCACTGGGGATGCAGTGCAGTGACTCCAGAGAGTGCACTGGCACCACTGGGGATGCACTGCAGTGAGTCCAGTGAGTGCACAGGCACCACTGGGGATGCAGTGCAGTAAGTCCAGAGAGTGCACTGGCACCACTGGGGAAGCAGTGCAGTGAGTCCAGAGAGTGCAGTGGCACCACTGGGGATGCAGTGCAGTGAGTCCAGAGAGTGCACTGGCAGCACTGGGGATGCAGTGCAGTGAGTCCAGAGAGTGCACTGGCACCACTAGGGAAGCAGTTCAGTGAGTCCAGAGAGTGCACTGGCACCACTGGGGATGCAGTGCAGTGAGTCCAGAGAGTGCACTGGCACCACTGAGAATGCAGTGCTGTGACTCCAGAGAGCGCACAGGCACCACTGGGGATGCAGTGCAGTGAGTCCAGAGAGTGCACTGGCACCACTGGGGATGCACTGCAGTGAGTCCAGAGAGTGCACTGGCACCAGTGGGGATGCACTGCAGTCAGTCCAGTGAGTGCACTTCACCACTGGGGAAGCAGTGCAGTGAGTCCAGAGAGTGCAGTGGCACCACTGGTGATGCAGTTTAGTGAGTCCAGAGAGCGCACTGGCACCACTGGGGATGCAGTGCAGTGAGTCCAGTGAGTGTACTGGCACCACTGGGGATGCACTGCAGTGAGTCCAGAGAGTGCACTGGCACCACTGGGGATGCACTGCAGTGAGTCCAGAGAGTGCAGTGGCACCACTGGGGATGCACTGCAGTGAGTCCAGAGAGTGCACTGGCACCACTGGGGATGCAGTGCAGTGAGTCCAGAGAGTGCACTGGCACCACTGGGGATGCAGTGCAGTGAGTCCAGAGAGTGCACTGGCACCACTGGGGATGCAGGGCAGTGAGTCCAGAGAGTGCACTGGCACCACTTGGGATGCGGTGCTGGGAGTCCAGAGAGTGCTTTGGCACCAGTGGGGATGCAGTGCAGTTACTCCAGAGACTGCACTGGCACCACCGGGGATGCAGTGCAGTGAGTCCAGAGAGTGCACTGGCACCACTGGGGATGCAGTGCAGTGAGTCCAGAGATTGCACTGGCACCACTGGGGATGCAGTGCTGTGACTCCAGAGAGCGCACTGGCACCACTGGGGATGCAGTGCAGTGAGTCCAGAGAGTGTACTGGCACCACTGGGGATGCACTTCAGTGAGCCCAGAGAGTGCACTGGCACCAGTGGGGATGCACTGCAGTGAGTCCAGAGAGTGCACTGGCACCACTGGGGAAGCAGTGCAGTGAGTCCAGAGAGTGCAGTGGCACCACTGGGGATGCAGTTTAGTGAGTCCAGAGAGTGCACTGGCACCACTGGGGATGCAGTACAGTGAGTCCACACAGTGCACTAGCACCACTGGGGATGCAGTGCAGTGAGTCCAGAGAGTGCACTGGCACCACTGGGGATGCAGTGCAGTGAGTCCAGAGAGTGCACTGGCACCACTGCGGATGCACTGCAGTGAGTCCAGAGAGTGCACTGGCTCCACTGGGGATGCACTGCAGTGAGTCCAGAGAGTGCACTGGCACCACTGGGGATGCACTGCAGTGAGTCCAGAGAGTGTACTGGCACCACTGGGGATGCACTGAAGTGAGTCCAGAGAGTGCACTGGCACCACTGGGGATGCACTGCAGTGAGTCCAGAGAGTGCACTGGCACCACTGGGGATGCACTGCAGTGAGTCCACAGAGTGCACTAGCACTACTGGGGATGCAGTGCAGTGAGTCCAGAGAGTGCGCTGGAACCACTGGGGGTGCAGTGCAGTGAGTCCAGAGAGTGCACTGGCACCACTGGGGATGCAGTGCAGTGAGTCCAGAGAGTGCACTGGCACCACTGGGGATGCACTGCAGTGAGTCCAGTGAGTGCACTGGCACCACTGGGGATGCAGTGCAGTAAGTTCAGAGAGTGCACTGGCACCACTGGGTATGCAGTGCAGTGAGTCCAGAGAGTGCAGTGGCACCACTGTGGATGCACTGCAGTGAGTCCAGAGAGTGCACTGGCACCACTGGGGATGCAGTGCAGTGAGTCCAGAGATTGCACTGGCACCACTGGGGATGCAGTTCAGTGAGTCCAGAGAGTGCACTGGCACCACTGGGGATGCAGTGCAGTGAGTCCAGAGAGTGCACTGGCACCAGTGGGGATGCACTGCAGTGAGTCCAGTGAGTGCACTGGCACCACTGGGGATGCAGTGCAGTGAGTCCAGAGAGTGCACTGGCACCACTGGGGATGCACAGCAGTGAGTCCAGAGAGTGAACTGTCACTACTGGGGATGCAGTGCAGTGAGTCCAGAGAGTGCACTGGCACCACTGGGGATGCACTGCAGTGAGTCCAGAGAGTGCACTGGCAATACTGGGGATGCAGTGCAGTGAGTCCAGAGAGTGCACTGGCACCACTGAGAATGCACTTCAGTGAGTCCAGAGGGTGCACTGGCACCACTGGGGATGCACTGCAGTGAGTCCAGAGATTGCACTGGCACCACTGGGGATGCAGTACAGTGAGTCCACACAGTGCACTAGCACCACTGGGGATGCAGTGCAGTGAGTCCAGAGAGTGCACTGGCACCACTGGGGATGCAGTGCAGTGAGTCCAGAGAGTGCACTGGCACCACTGCGGATGCACTGCAGTGAGTCCAGAGAGTGCACTGGCTCCACTGGGGATGCACTGCAGTGAGTCCAGAGAGTGCACTGGCACCACTGGGGATGCACTGCAGTGAGTCCAGAGAGTGTACTGGCACCACTGGGGATGCACTGAAGTGAGTCCAGAGAGTGCACTGGCACAACTAGGGATGCACTGCAGTGAGTCCAGAGAGTGCACTGGCACCACTGGGGATGCACTGCAGTGAGTCCACAGAGTGCACTAGCACTACTGGGGATGCAGTGCAGTGAGTCCAGAGAGTGCACTGGCACCACTGGGGATGCAGTTCAGTGAGTCCAGAGAGTGCACTGGCACCACTGGGGATGCAGTGCAGTGAGTCCAGAGAGTGCACTGGCACCACTGAGAATGCACTTCAGTGAGTCCAGAGAGTGCACTGGCACCACTGGGGATGCAGTGCAGTGAGTCCAGAGATTGCACTGGCACCACTGTGGATGCAGTGCTGTGACTCCAGAGAGCGCACAGGCACCACTGGGGATGCAGTGCAGTGAGTCCAGAGAGTGCACTGGCACCACTGGGGATGCACTGCAGTGAGCCCAGAGAGTGCACTGGCACCAGTGGGGATGCACTGCAGTGAGTCCAGTGAGTGCACTGGCACCACTGGGGAAGCAGTGCAGTGAGTCCAGAGAGTGCAGAGGCACCACTGGTGATGCAGTTTAGTGAGTCCAGAGAGTGCACTGGCACCACTGGGGATGCAGTGCAGTGAGTCCAGTGAGTGTACTGGCACCACTGGGGATGCACTGCAGTGAGTCCAGAGAGTGCACTGGCACCACTGAAAATGAACTTCAGTGAGTCCAGAGAGTGCACTGGCACCACTGGAGATGCACTTCAGTGAGTACAGAGAGTGCACTGGCACCACTGGGGATGCAGTGCTGTGACTCCAGAGAGTTCACTGGCACCACTGGGGATGCGGTGCAGTGAGTCCAGAGAGTGCACTGGCACCACTGGGGAAGCAGTGCAGTTACTCCAGAGACTGCACTGGCACCACTGGGGATGCAGTGCAGTGAGTCCAGAGAGTGCACTGGCACCACTGGGCATGCACTGCAGTGAGTCCAGAGAGTGCACTGTCACCACTGGGGATGCACTGCAGTGAGTCCAGAGAGTGCACTGTCACCACTGGGGATGCAGTGCAGTGAGTCCACAGAGTGCACTGGCACCACTGGGGATGCAGTGCAGTGAGTCCAGAGAGTGCACTGGCACCACTGGGGATGCACTGCAGTGAATCCAGTGAGTGCACTGGCACCACTGGGGATACAGTGCAGTGAGTCCAGAGAGTGCACTGGCACCACTGGGGATGCAGTGCAGTGAGTCCAGAGAGTGCACTGGCACCACAGATGATGCAGTACAGTGAGTCCAGTGAGTGCACTGGCACCACTGGGTATGTAGTGCAGTGACTCGAGAGAGTGCACTTGCACCACTGGGGATGCAGTGCAGTGAGTCCAGAGAGTGCACTGGCACCACTGGGGATGCACTGCAGTGAGTCCAGAGAGTGCACTGGCACCACTGGGGATGCAGTGCAGTGAGTCCAGAGAGTGCACTGGCACCACTGGGGATGCACTGCAGTGAGTCCAGAGATTGCACTGGCACCACTGTGGATGCAGTGCAGTGAGTCCAGAGACTTCACTGGCACCACTGGGAATGCAGAGAAGTGAGTGCAGAGAGTGCACTGGCACCACTGGGGATGCAGTGCAGTGAGTCCAGAGAGTGCACTGGCACCACTGGGGATGCACTGCAGTGAGTCCAGAGAGTGCACTGGCACCACTGAGAATGAACTTCAGTGAGTCCAGAGAGTGCACTGGCACCACTGGGGATGCACTTCAGTGAGTCCAGAGAGTGCACTGGCACCACTGGGGATGCAGTGCTGTGACTCCAGAGAGTGCACTGGCACCACTGGGGATGCAGTGTAGTGAGTCCAGAGAGTGCACTGGCACCACTGGGGATGCGGTGCAGTGAGTCCAGAGAGTGCACTGGCACCACTGGGGAAGCAGTGCAGTTACTCCAGAGACTGCACTGTCACCACTGGGGATGCAGTGCAGTGAGTCCAGAGAGTGCACTGGCACCACTGGGCATGCACTGCAGTGAGTCCAGAGAGTGCACTGTCACCACTGGGGATGCACTGCAGTGAGTCCAGAGAGTGCACTGTCACCACTGGGGATGCAGTGCAGTGAGTCCACAGAGTGCACTGGCACCACTGGGGATGCAGTGCAGTGAGTCCAGAGAGTGCACTGGCACCACTGGGGATGCAGTGCAGTGAATCCAGTGAGTGCACTGGCACCACTGGGGATGCACTGCAGTGAGTCCAGAGATTGCACTGACACCACTGGGGATGCAGTGCTGTGACTCCAGAGAGCGCACTGGCACCACTGGAGATGCACTGCAGTGAGTCCAGAGAGTGCACTGGCACCACTGGGGATGCACTGCAGTGAGTCCAGAGAGTGCACTGGCACCACTGGGGATGCACTGCAGTGACTCGAAAGAGTGCACTGGCACCACTGGGGAAGCAGTGCAGTGAGTCCAGAGAGTGCACTGGCACCACTGGGGATGCACTGCAGTGAGTCCAGAGAGTGCACTGGCAATACTGGGGATGCAGTGCAGTGAGTCCAGAGAGTGCACTGGCACCACTGAGAATGCACTTCAGTGAGTCCAGAGGGTGCACTGGCACCACTGGGGATGCACTGCAGTGAGTCCAGAGATTGCACTGGCACCACTGGGGATGCAGTACAGTGAGTCCACACAGTGCACTAGCACCACTGGGGATGCAGTGCAGTGAGTCCAGAGAGTGCACTGGCACCACTGGGGATGTAGTGCAGTGAGTCCAGAGAGTGCACTGGCACCACTGCGGATGCACTGCAGTGAGTCCAGAGAGTGCACTGGCACCACTGCGGATGCACTGCAGTGAGTCCAGAGAGTGCACTGGCTCCACTGGGGATGCACTGCAGTGAGTCCAGAGAGTGCACTGGCACCACTGGGGATGCACTGCAGTGAGTCCAGAGAGTGCACTGGCACCACTGGGGATGCACTTCAGTGAGTCCAGAGAGTGCACTGGCTCCACTGGGGATGCACTGCAGTGAGTCCAGAGAGTGCACTGGCACCACTGGGGATGCAGTCCAGTGAGTCCAGTGAGTGCACTGGCACCACTGGGGATGCAGTGCAGTAAGTTCAGAGAGTGCACTGGCACCACTGGGTATGCAGTGCAGTGAGTCCAGAGAGTGCAGTGGCACCACTGTGGATGCACTGCAGTGAGTCCAGAGAGTGCACTGGCACCACTGGGGATGCACTGCAGTGAGTCCAGAGATTGCACTGGCACCACTGGGGATGCAGTTCAGTGAGTCCAGAGAGTGCACTGGCACCACTGGGGATGCAGTGCAGTGAGTCCAGAGAGTGCACTGGCACCACTGAGAATGCACTGCAGTGAGTCCAGAGAGCGCACTGGCACCACTGGGGATGCAGTGCAGTGAGTCCAGAGATTGCACTGGCACCACTGGGGATGCAGTGCTGTGACTCCAGAGAGCGCACTGGCACCACTGGTGATGCACTGCAGTGAGTCCAGAGAGTGCACTGGCACCACTGGGGATGCAGTGCAGTGAGTCCAGAGAGTGCACTGGCACCAATGGGGATGCACTGCAGTGACTCGAAAGAGTGCACTGGCACCACTGGGGAAGCAGTGCAGTGAGTCCAGAGAGTGCACTGGCACCACTGGGGATGCACTGCAGTGAGTCCAGAGAGTGCACTGGCAATACTGGGGATGCAGTGCAGTGAGTCCAGAGAGTGCACTGGCACCACTGAGAATGCACTTCAGTGAGTCCAGAGAGTGCACTGGCACCACTGGGGATGCAGTACAGTGAGTCCACACAGTGCACTAGCACCACTGGGGATGCAGTGCAGTGAGTCCAGAGAGTGCACTGGCACCACTGGGGATGCACTGCAGTCAGTCCAGTGAGTGCACTGGCACCACTGGGGAAGCAGTGCAGTGAGTCCAGAGAGTGCAGTGGCACCACTGGTGATGCAGTTTAGTGAGTCCAGAGAGTGCACTGGCACCACTGGGGATGCAGTGCAGTGAGTCCAGTGAGTGTACTGGCACCACTGGGGATGCACTGCAGTGAGTCCAGAGAGTGCACTGGCACCACTGGGGATGCACTGCAGTGAGTCCAGAGAGTGCAGTGGCACCACTGGGGATGCACTGCAGTGAGTCCAGAGAGTGCACTGGCACCACTGGGGATGCAGTGCAGTGAGTCCAGAGAGTGCACTGGCACCACTGGGGATGCACTGCAGTGAGTCCAGAGAGTGCACTGGCACCACTGGGGATGCAGTGCAGTGAGTCCAGAGAGTGCACTGGCACCACTGGGGATGCGGTGCTGGGAGTCCAGAGAGTGCTTTGGCACAAGGGGGATGCAGTGCAGTTACTCCAGAGAGTGCACTGGCACCACCGGGGATGCAGTGCAGTGAGTCCAGAGAGTGCACTGGCACCACTGGGGATGCAGTGCAGTGAGTCGAGAGATTGCACTGGCACCACTGGGGATGCAGTGCTGTGACTCCAGAGAGCGCACTGGCACCACTGGGGATGCAGTGCAGTGAGTCCAGAGAGTGCACTGGCACCACTGAGAATGCACTTCAATGAGTCCAGAGAGTGCACTGGCACCACTGGGGATGCACTGCAGTGAGTCCAGAGAGTGCAGTGGCACCACTGGGGATGCACTGCAGTGAGTCCAGAGAGTGCTTTGGCACCAGTGGGGATGCACTGCAGTTACTCCAGAGACTGCACTGGCACCACTGGGGATGCAGTGCAGTGAGTCCAGAGAGTGCACTGGCACCAGTGGGGATGCACTGCAGTGAGTCCAGAGAGTGCACTGGCACCACTGGGGATGCACTGCAGTGAGTCCAGAGAGTGCACTGTCACCACTGGGGATGCAGTACAGTGAGTCCACAGAGTGCACTGGCAACACTGGGGATGCAGTGCAGTGAGTCCAGAGAGTGCACTGGCACTACTGGGGATGCAGTGCAGTGAATCCAGTGAGTGCACTGGCACCACTGGGGATGCAGTGCAGTGAGTCCAGAGAGTGCACTGGCACCACTCGGGATGCAGTGCAGTGAGTCCAGAGAGTGCACTGGCACCACTGGGTATGCACAGCAGTGAGTCCAGAGAGTGAACTGTCACTACTGGGGATGCAGTGCAGTGAGTCCAGAGAGTGCACTGGCACCACTGGGGATGCAGTGCAGTGAGTCCTGAGAGTGCACTGGCACCACTGGGGATGCAGTACAGTGAGTCCAGAGAGTGCACTGGCACCACTGGGGATGCACTGCAGTGAGTCCAGAGAGTGTACTGGCACCACTGGGGATGCACTGAAGTGAGTCCAGAGAGTGCACTGGCACCACTGAGAATGCACTTCAGTGAGTCCAGAGAGTGCACTGGCACCACTGGGGATGCACTGCAGTGAGTCCAGAGAGTGCACTAGCACCACTGGGGATGCAGTGCAGTGAGTCCAGAGAGTGCGCTGGAACCACTGGGGATGCAGTGCAGTGAGTCCAGAGAGTGCACTGGCACCACTGGGGATGCAGTGCAGTGAGTCCAGAGAGTGCACTGGCACCACTGGGGATGCACTGCAGTGAGTCCAGTGAGTGCACTGGCACCACTGGGGATGCAGTGCAGTGAGTCCAGAGAGTGCACTGGCACCACTGGGGATGCACAGCAGTGAGTCCAGAGAGTGAACTGTCACTACTGGGGATGCAGTGCAGTGAGTCCAGAGAGTGCACTGGCACCACTGGGGATGCACTGCAGTGAGTCCAGAGAGTGCACTGGCAATACTGGGGATGCAGTGCAGTGAGTCCAGAGAGTGCACTGGCACCACTGAGAATGCACTTCAGTGAGTCCAGAGGGTGCACTGGCACCACTGGGGATGCACTGCAGTGAGTCCAGAGATTGCACTGGCACCACTGGGGATGCAGTACAGTGAGTCCACACAGTGCACTAGCACCACTGGGGATGCAGTGCAGTGAGTCCAGAGAGTGCACTGGCACCACTGCGGATGCACTGCAGTGAGTCCAGAGAGTGCACTGGCTCCACTGGGGATGCACTGCAGTGAGTCCAGAGAGTGCACTGGCACCACTGGGGATGCACTGCAGTGAGTCCAGAGAGTGTACTGGCACCACTGGGGATGCACTGAAGTGAGTCCAGAGAGTGCACTGGCACCACTGGGGATGCACTGCAGTGAGTCCAGAGAGTGCACTGGCACCACTGGGGATGCACTGCAGTGAGTCCACAGAGTGCACTAGCACTACTGGGGATGCAGTGCAGTGAGTCCAGAGAGTGCACTGGCACCACTGGGGATGCAGTTCAGTGAGTCCAGAGAGTGCACTGGCACCAACTTTGGATGCAGTGCAGTGAGTCCAGAGAGTGCACTGGCACCACTGAGAATGCACTTCAGTGAGTCCAGAGAGTGCACTGGCACCACTGGGGATGCAGTGCAGTGAGTCCAGAGATTGCACTGGCACCACTGTGGATGCAGTGCTGTGACTCCAGAGAGCGCACAGGCACCACTGGGGATGCAGTGCAGTGAGTCCAGAGAGTGCACTGGCACCACTGGGGATGCACTGCAGTGAGCCCAGAGAGTGCACTGGCACCAGTGGGGATGCACTGCAGTGAGTCCAGTGAGTGCACTGGCACCACTGGGGAAGCAGTGCAGTGAGTCCAGAGAGTGCAGAGGCACCACTGGTGATGCAGTTTAGTGAGTCCAGAGAGTGCACTGGCACCACTGGGGATGCAGTGCAGTGAGTCCAGTGAGTGTACTGGCACCACTGGGGATGCACTGCAGTGAGTCCAGAGAGTGCACTGGCACCACTGAAAATGAACTTCAGTGAGTCCAGAGAGTGCACTGGCACCACTGGAGATGCACTTCAGTGAGTCCAGAGAGTGCACTGGCACCACTGGGGATGCAGTGCTGTGACTCCAGAGAGTGCACTGGCACCACTGGGGATGCAGTGTAGTGAGTCCAGAGAGTGCACTGGCACCACTGGGGATGCGGTGCAGTGAGTCCAGAGAGTGCACTGGCACCACTGGGGAAGCAGTGCAGTTACTCCAGAGACTGCACTGGCACCACTGGGGATGCAGTGCAGTGAGTCCAGAGAGTGCACTGGCACCACTGGGCATGCACTGCAGTGAGTCCAGAGAGTGCACTGTCACCACTGGGGATGCACTGCAGTGAGTCCAGAGAGTGCACTGTCACCACTGGGGATGCAGTGCAGTGAGTCCACAGAGTGCACTGGCACCACTGGGGATGCAGTGCAGTGAGTCCAGAGAGTGCACTGGCACCACTGGGGATGCACTGCAGTGAATCCAGTGAGTGCACTGGCACCACTGGGGATACAGTGCAGTGAGTCCAGAGAGTGCACTGGCACCACTGGGGATGCAGTGCAGTGAGTCCAGAGAGTGCACTGGCACCACAGATGATGCAGTACAGTGAGTCCAGTGAGTGCACCTGCACCACTGGGTATGTAGTGCAGTGACTCGAGAGAGTGCACTTGCACCACTGGGGATGCAGTGCAGTGAGTCCAGAGAGTGCACTGGCACCACTGGGGATGCACTGCAGTGAGTCCAGAGAGTGCACTGGCACCACTGGGGATGCAGTGCAGTGAGTCCAGAGAGTGCACTGGCACCACTGGGGATGCACTGCAGTGAGTCCAGAGATTGCACTGGCACCACTGTGGATGCAGTGCAGTGAGTCCAGAGACTTCACTGGCACCACTGGGAATGCAGAGAAGTGAGTGCAGAGAGTGCACTGGCACCACTGGGGATGCAGTGCAGTGAGTCCAGAGAGTGCACTGGCACCACTGGGGATGCACTGCAGTGAGTCCAGAGAGTGCACTGGCACCACTGAGAATGAACTTCAGTGAGTCCAGAGAGTGCACTGGCACCACTGGGGATGCACTTCAGTGAGTCCAGAGAGTGCACTGGCACCACTGGGGATGCAGTGCTGTGACTCCAGAGAGTGCACTGGCACCACTGGGGATGCAGTGTAGTGAGTCCAGAGAGTGCACTGGCACCACTGGGATGCGGTGCAGTGAGTCCAGAGAGTGCACTGGCACCACTGGGGAAGCAGTGCAGTTACTCCAGAGACTGCACTGGCACCACTGGGGATGCAGTGCAGTGAGTCCAGAGAGTGCACTGGCACCACTGGGCATGCACTGCAGTGAGTCCAGAGAGTGCACTGTCACCACTGGGGATGCACTGCAGTGAGTCCAGAGAGTGCACTGTCACCACTGGGGATGCAGTGCAGTGAGTCCACAGAGTGCACTGGCACCACTGGGGATGCAGTGCAGTGAGTCCAGAGAGTGCACTGGCACCACTGGGGATGCACTGCAGTGAATCCAGTGAGTGCACTGGCACCACTGGGGATACAGTGCAGTGAGTCCAGAGAGTGCACTGGCACCACTGGGGATGCAGTGCAGTGAGTCCAGAGAGTGCACTGGCACCACTGGAGATGCATTGCAGTGAGTCCAGAGAGTGCACTGGCACCACAGATGATGCAGTACAGTGAGTCCAGTGAGTGCACTGGCACCACTGGGTATGTAGTGCAGTGACTCGAGAGAGTGCACTTGCACCACTGGGGATGCAGTGCAGTGAGTCCAGAGAGTGCACTGGCACCACTGGGGATGCACTGCAGTGAGTCCAGAGAGTGCACTGGCACCACTGGAGATGCAGTGCAGTGAGTCCAGACAGTGCACTGGCACCACTGGGGATGCACTGCAGTGAGTCCAGAGATTGCACTGGCACCACTGTGGATGCAGTGCAGTGAGTCCAGAGACTTCACTGGCACCACTGGGAATGCAGATAAGTGAGTGCAGAGAGTGCACTGGCACCACTGGGGATGCAGTGCAGTGAGTCCAGAGAGTGCACTGGCACCACTGGGGATGCAGTGCAGTGAGTCCAGAGAGTGCACTGGCACCACTGGAGATGCAGTACAGTGAGTCCAGTGAATGCACTGGAACCACTGGGGATGCAGTGCAGTGAGTCCAGAGAGTGCACTGGCACCACTGGTGATGCAGTACAGTGAGTCCAGTGAGTGCACTGGCACCACTGGGGATGCAGTGCAGTGAGTCCAGAGAGTGCACTGGCGCCACTGGGGATGCAGTGCAGTGAGTCCAGAGAGTGCACTGGCGCCACTGGGTGTGCACTGCAGGGAGTCCAGAGAGTGCACTGGCACCACTGGGGATGCAGTGCAGTGAGTCTTGAGAGTGCACTGGCACCACTGGGGATGCAGTACAGTGAGTCCAGAGAGTGCACTGGCACCACTGGGGATGCACTGCAGTGAGTCCAGAGATTGCACTGGCACCACTGGGGATGCAGTACAGTGAGTCCAGAGATTGCACTGGCACCACTGGGGATGCAGTGCAGTGAGTCCAGAGAGTGCACTGGCACCACTGGGGATGCACTGCAGTGAGTCCAGAGAGTGCACTGGCACCACTGGGGATGCACTTCAGTGAGTCCAGAGAGTGCACTGGCACCACTGGTGATGCAGTCCAGTGAGTCCAGAGATTGCACTGACACCACTGGGGATGCGGTGCAGTGAGTCCAGAGAGTGCTCTGGCACCACTGGGGATGCAGTGCAGTGAGTCCAGAGAGTGCACTGGCACCACTGGGGATGCAGTGCAGTGAGTCCAGAGAGTGCACTGGCGCCACTGGGTATGCACTGCAGGGAGTCCAGAGAGTGCACTGGCACCACTGGGGATGCACTGCAGTGAGTCTTGAGAGTGCACTGGCACCACTGGGGATGCAGTACAGTGAGTCCAGAGATTGCACTGACACCACTGGGGATGCGGTGCAGTGAGTCCAGAGAGTGCTCTGGCACCACTGGGGATGCAGTGCAGTGAGTCCAGAGACTGCACTGGCACCACTGGGGATGCACTGCAGTGAGTCCAGAGAGTGCACTGGCACCACTGGGGATGCACTGCAGTGAGTCCAGAGAGTGCACTGGCACCACTGGTGATGCAGTCCAGTGAGTCCAGTGAATGCACTGGCACCACTGGGGATGCAGTGCTGTGACTCCGGAGAGCGCACTGGCACCACTGGGGATGCAGTGCAGTCAGTCCAGTGAGTGCACTGGCACCACTGGGGATGCAGTGCAGTGAGTGCAGAGAGTGCAATGGCACCAATGGGGATGCACTTCAGTGAGTCCAGAGAGTGCATTGGCGCCACTGGGGATGCAGTGTAGTGAGTCCAGAGATTGCACTGGCACCACTGGGGATGCAGTGCTGTGACTCCAGAGAGCGCACTGGCACCACTGGGGATGCAGTGCAGTGAGTGCAGAGAGTGCACTGGCACCACTGGGGATGCACTTCAGTGAGTTCAGAGAGTGCACTTGCACCACTGGGGATGGGTTTCAAGCCAACTGCATTAACCGCTCATGCTTCTTTCTTATGAGACGTTAGTAAACCAATTACATAGCCTTGTCAAGACTAAATCACAGGTAAAAATCCTGTACATCTCATGTGGCCAACCACTCCCAACTAGGATTCCAAGAACCAGGAGGTTCGGTGAAAATAGGGCTAGTGCTATTAGAGGGGTGATTATTAGGGTAAGCCCTAAGCTGTCTTTAATGGAGAAGTATGGGTGGAATGGGATTTTGTCGCAGTCTGATACGATTCCTAGTGGGTTATTTGAGCCTGATTCGTGTAGGAAGGTTAGGTGGACTAGGGTGATTCCTGCAATTAGGAAGGGCAGTAGGAAGTGGATGGCGAAGAATCGGGTTAAGGTTGGATTGTCTACTGAGAATCCTCCTCAGGCTCATTCTACTAGAGTTTGCCCAATGTACGGGATGGCTGAGAATAGGTTGGTGATTACGGTGGCCCCTCAGAATGACATTTGTCCTCATGGTAGGACATACCCTACGAAGGCAGTTGCTATTAGGGTGAGTAGGAGGATTACTCCTGTGTTTCAGGTTTCTTTGTATAGGTAGGAGCCGTAGTAGAGGCCTCGTCCGATGTGTAAGTAGATGCAGATAAAGAAGAGCGAAGCACCGTTGGCGTGGAGGTTGCGGATGAGCCATCCGTACTGGACGTCTCGGCATGTGTGAGCTACTGAGGAGAAGGCGAGTGAAGTGTCTGCGGTGTAGTGTATGGCTAGTAGCAGGCCTGTTAGGATTTGTGTGGCTAAGCAGATGGCTAGAAGGGAGCCGAAGTTTCATCAGGCAGAGATGTTGGAGGGGGCGGGTAGGTCGATTAGGGAGTTGTTGATTATTTTTAGTAGGGGATGGGATTTGCGGATGTTAGGGGCCATTAGTGAGTCTGTGTGTTATTAGGATTATTACCAGGATGGAGAGGGCGAAGGATCCTAGGTAGGCCTTAATTAGCCCTGTGTGTATTGAGGTTGCGGCTTTGCTTGCGGCTACTTGTAGTTCAGCAAGGCCCTCTGGCCCTATTTTTTTGAGTCAGGAGAGGTCGATCAAGTGTAGGGCAATGTTTTGTCCCTTTTCTAGTAGGTTTTTGGAGAAGAATCGGTGTACTAGGGGGTTGAAGTACCCTAATGCAGAGGAGAAGTTTATGAGGGGGTTTGGTTTGGGGTGAGTGAGGGTGTGTGTTATGTTCGATAGTTCTAGGGCTAGGATGATTCCTAGGATTGTTATGAGGATGGCAGCGGTTTTGGTGATAAGGGGTATGGTTATTGGGGGGGTTTTGGTTGGTGTGATGAAAGAGGTAATGATTATTCCTGCTGTAATGCTGCCTAGGGCGAGTCGGGTTAGGGGGGCGGTGATTAGTGGGTTGTTTTCGTTTATTGATACTATTGGGGGGATTCGGGTTTGTCCAGCTTGGACTAGGATGGTTATGCGGATGCTGTAGGTTGCGGTGAATGCTGTGGCTATAAGGGTTAGGAGTAGGGCTCAAGTATTTAGGTATGATGTGTTTAAGCTTTCGATGATGAGGTCTTTTGAGTAGAATCCGGCTAGGAATGGGGTTCCTATCAGCGCCAGGTTTCCGATGGTTAGGCAGGAAGTAGTGACTGGGAGTATTTTCTGTAGGCCTCCTATCTTTCGGATATCTTGTTCTCCGTTTAGGTTGTGGATGATAGACCCTGAGCATAGGAATAGTATGGCTTTAAAGAAGGCATGGGTTGAGATGTGTAGGAAGGCTAGTTGTGGGAGGTTTAGTCCGATAGTGACTATTATTAGTCCTAGTTGGCTGGATGTTGAGAAAGCAATGATTTTTTTGATGTCATTTTGGGTTAGGGCGCATGTGGCAGCGAATAGGGTTGATAGAGCACCTAGGCATAGGCAGGCAGTTAGGGCTGTCTGGTTGGTGGCTAGCAGGGGGTGCATGCGGATGAGCAGGAAGATTCCGGCTACTACTATGGTACTGGAGTGCAGTAGGGCTGATACTGGGGTGGGGCCTTCTATTGCTGCGGGCAGTCATGGGTGGAGTCCAAATTGGGCGGATTTTCCTGCGGCTGCGAGGATTAATCCTATGAGGGGGAGGATTGGGGTTTGGTGGGGGTGTACGGCTTGTTGGATCTCTCAGGTGTTGAATGTTGAAGCTAGTCATGCTATGCTCAGGATCAGTCCGATGTCTCCGATTCGGTTGTAGATTACGGCTTGTAGGGCGGCGGTGTTGGCATCTGCTCGGCCTTGTCATCAGCCGATGAGAAGGAAGGACATGATTCGTACTCCTTCCCAGCCTACGAATAGGAGGAATATGTTGTTTGCGGTTGTTAGGAGGAGTATGGCGACTAGGAATGTCAGTAGGTAGGTGAAAAATTTTGTTACGTATGGCTCTGAGGCCATGTATCATATGGCGAATTGTAGGATTGATCATGTTACAAATAGGGCGATTGGAAGAAATGTTATTGAGTATTGGTCTATTTTTAGGCTCAGGGGGATTTTAAAGTTTATAATGAATTTTCACTCCCAGTGGCAGGTGACAGATTCTACTCCCGAGTAGATGAATGCGGTTGTAGGGGCTAGGCTAATTAGGAATGCGGTTTTAACAGCGCGGGTGGTGGCTTGTGGGGTGTTTTTAAAGTTTTTAAATAGAAATGGCAGGATGATTGGGGTTAGGAGGATTGTCAGCGTGAGTAGTGTGAGGGAGTTGATTAGTAGTGTGGGGTTCACTCCTTTTACTTGGATTTGCACCAAGATGGGTGGTTCCTAAGACCAGTGGATTGCTGTTATCCTTTAAAAGTAAGGGGGCTGAGGTTTTAGGCTCAGATGTAAGAGTTAGCAGCTCTTGTTGGTTAAACCCTCCCCTCGGCAGGTAAGAAGGTTTGAACTTCTATTCTTAGAATCACAGTCTAATGTTTGGTTTAAACTATACTTGCATGAGGGGATTCCGGAGATCAGTTCGGGTTTGAGGATTAGGAGGAATATTGGGATAATGTGGAGTGTTATGAGCAGGTGTTCTCGCGTGGTTGAGTTTTGCATAGATGTGATGTGGGAGGGGATTGAGCCTTGTTGGGTCATTAGTAGTATGAATAAGGTGTAGGAGGCGGTTAGTAGGGTTGCGATTCCTGTTAGGATGATCGTGAAGGCAGATCAGTTGAATAAGGTGATTATAATGGTTAGCTCTGCTATGAGGTTTGTTGTTGGGGGTAAGGCTATGTTTGTTAGATTGGCCAGCAATCATCAGGTAGCTATGAGTGGTAGGAGAGGTTGTAGGCCTCGTGTGAGTAGTAGAATTCGGCTGTGCGTACGTTCATAGTTTGTGTTGGCTAGGCAGAATAGTATGGAGGAAGTTAGTCCATGGGAAATTATTAGGATCATTGCCCCTGAGAATGATCAGTGGGTTTGGATTATTCCTGCGGCGATAACTAGGCCTATGTGGCTAACGGATGAATAAGCGATTAGTGATTTTAGGTCTGTCTGTCGTAGGCAGATTGAGCTAGTCATTAGGGCGCCTCATAGGGCCAGGGTTAGGAAGGGGTAGTGCAGGAGGTTGGACAGTGGGCCCATAAATAGAGTGACTCGTATAATTCCGTATCCTCCTAGCTTTAGTAGTAGGGCGGCGAGGAGTATTGAGCCTGCGATGGGTGCTTCTACGTGGGCTTTTGGCAGTCAGAGGTGTAGGCCGTATAGTGGGGCTTTTACTATGAATGCTATGAGCAGTGCTAGACCTGATAGTATTCCTGTCCATGAGGTGGATAGGGTTGGGTGGGTTAGTTGTAGGGTTGGCAGGTGCAGGGTGCCAATTTTCACGTATAGGTGTATGATTGTGATTAGCAGGGGTAGAGAGCTTACTAGCGTGTAGAATAGCAGGTAGATGCCAGCGCTTAGGCGTTCTGGTTGGTTCCCCCATCGGGTGATTAAGATTAGGGTGGGAATGAGGGTTGCTTCAAATGAGATGTAAAATAGTGCTAGTTCTGTGGTGGAAAAGGCTAGTAGGATGAATGGCTGGACTGCGACTAAGGTTGAGATAAAGATTCGTTTGCGTTGTAGGGGTTCTTGTTGCAGGTGGTTTTGGCTTGCTATGATTATGAGTGGGAGTAGTCAGCAGGATAGTACTAGGAGGGGGGATGAGATTTGGTCAATTCCTGTTCAGTTGGATAAAAATTTGTAGGGGTAGTAGGTTGGGATTAATCGCTGTAGGCTTAGGGCAGCGATTAGGAGGCTGTATAAGGTGGTGTTAGTCCATAGAAATTTTGGTGGAGACAGCAGGGCTGTTGGAAGAAGTATGATTGTGGGTAGGATGATTTTTAGCATTGCAGGAGGTTTAGGTTGTGTAGATGGTCGGAGCCATGTGTGCGGGTGGAGGCTACTAGGATGGCCAGGCCTGTGCCCGCCTCACACGCTGAGAAGGTTAGCATGAGAATTGGTACCATGGTGAATGAGGAGACTTGGTTTTCGATGGATCATATTGATAGGCCTACGAATATCGATAATATTATGCTTTCAAGGCGTAGTAGGGCGGATACTAGGTGGGTTCGGTGGAAGGCTAGTCCTAGTCCGCTGAAAATGAAGGCTGAGTAGAAGCTTAAATGTAGGGGCGACATAAAAAAGTTACAGGGTTGGCTGTAATCTGCTGGGTCGAAACCAGCTATCTTTTTGGTTAGACTAACTTTCTGTTATTCTGCTCATTCTAGGCCCCCTTGAATTCACTCGTAGGCCAGTCCGAGTGTTAGGAGAAGGAGGATCACTACAGTTCAGGTGAGGGTCATTAGGGGGGATTGGAGTTGGACGGCTCATGGCAGGGGGAGTAGGAGGGCGATTTCTAGGTCGAATAGGACGAACAGGATGGCTACTGAGGAAGAATCGGACTGAGAATGGTAATCGAGCAGATCCAAGTGGGTCGAATCCACATTCGTACGGTGAGAGTTTCTCTGAGTCGGGGTTTATTTGGGCGAGTCAGAAGTTTAATGCGGTTAGGGCGGCGCTTAGGATTGATGATAGGGCGAATATGAACATGAGTGCGTTCATTGCTCTCCTCTGGGTTTATACCAGATTCTAGAGATTGGAAGTCAATTGTAATTAATATACTAGAAGAGCAAGATCCTCATCAGTAGATGGTTATGTAGAGGAATAGTCAGATGACGTCTACGAAGTGTCAGTATCAGGCTGCTGCCTCGAATCCGAAGTGGTGGTCTGATGTAAAGTGGAACTTGATCAGTCGGAAGAGGCAGACGGTCAGGAAGGAGGATCCGATGATTACGTGGAGTCCGTGGAATCCAGTGGCAACGAAGAAGGTAGATCCGTAGACGCTATCGGCGATTGAGAATGGGGCTTCGTGGTATTCTATTGCTTGTAGGGCTGTGAAGTAGAATCCCAGGAGGATCGTTAGGGTTAGGGCGTGGATGGCGTGTTTTCGGTTTCCTTCTGTGATGCTGTGATGGGCTCACGTTACGGTAACGCCTGAGGCTAGTAGGATGGCTGTGTTTAGTAGGGGGACTTCTATCGGGTTGAGTGGTTTAATTCCTGTTGGGGGTCATTGGCCTCCTAGTTCTGGGGTTGGGGCCAGGCTCGAGTGGAAGAACGCTCAGAAGAACCCTAAGAAGAAGAATGCTTCGGATGTGATGAAAAGGATTATGCCGTATCGTAGGCCTTTTTGGACTGTGGGAGTGTGATGGCCTTGGAAGGTGCTTTCTCGTACAATGTCTCGTCATCATTGGAGTATTACTAGGAGTATTGAGATGAGGCCTAGGGTTAGTAGTATGGATGAGTTGTAGTGGAATCACATGATTAATCCTGAGGTTGTGAGTAGGGCGGCGGCTGCCCCGAAGATTGGTCAAGGGCTTGGGTCAACTATGTGGTATGAGTGTGCTTGGTGTGCCATTAGATGTTTTCTTGTAAGTATAGGCTTAGAAGGAGCACGAAGACGTAGGCCTGGATTATGGCTACTGCTACTTCTAGGATGGTTAGGAGTAGTAGGATGATTATTGTTAGGATGGATACTGCAGGAAGGGTGGGTATTAATGCAATGGAGGCTGTAGAGATGAGTTGGATGAGTAAGTGTCCTGCTGTAAGGTTGGCTGTAAGGCGGACTCCGAGGGCTAGGGGGCGGATTAGTAGGCTGGTTGTTTCGATCAGGATTAGTGCGGGGATTAGGGGTGTAGGGGTACCTTCGGGTAATAGGTGGGCTAAAGAGGCTGATGGTTGGTTTCGTAGGCCTGTTAGTAGTGTGGCGAGCCATAGTGGGAAGGCTAGGGCTATGTTCGTAGATAGTTGGGTGGTTGGGGTGAATGTATATGGAAGGAGGCCTAGAAGGTTGATTGTAAGAAGTATGATTATTAGGGATGTAAATATTATGGCTCATTTGTGGCCATTTTTGTTGAGTGGGACTATTAGTTGTTTTGTGATTAGGTGAAGGAGTCATGTTTGGATAGTAGAAAGGCGGTTGTTGATTCATCGGTTGTTTGGGGACGGGAATAGTAGGGCTGGGAAGAGTAGGGATAGTAGGATTAAGGGGATGCCGAATAGATTGGGGCTGGAAAATTGGTCAAAGAAGCTTAGGTTCATGGTCAGGATCATGGTGTGGGTTTGGTAGTGAGGGAGGTCTTATTTGATGGGGGGTTGGTTGTGGTGAAGGCTAGTAGTTTTGGTTGGATGAGGAGTGCTAGGGTTAATCAGGTTATAATTATGATTGAAAATCATGGTGCGGGGTTAAGCTGTGGCATATCATTAAGGAGGGGGAAGTCCCTCTTTGGCTAGCTTAAAAGGCTAGTGCTGTTGCATAGCTTCTTAATGATTAGGATGATGATAGAAGGGACGATCAGGCCTCGAAATGTGGGAGTGGGGTTGATTCTACTACAATGGGTATGTAGCTGTGATTAGCCCCGCAAATTTCTGAGCATTGTCCGTAAAAAATCCCAGGCCGGGTGGTAATGAATGAAGTTTGGTTTAGTCGGCCTGGGATTGCGTCTGTTTTAACTCCGAGCGTTGGGACTGCTCAGGAGTGGAGTACGTCTCCTGCAGTAATGATTACGCGGATGGGGGATTCTATTGGGATAACTACGCGGTGGTCAACTTCTAGCAGTCGGAAGTGGCCATTGGGTAAGTCTGGGGTGGGCACTATGTAGGAGTCGAATGATAGGTCTTTGAAGTCTGTGTATTCGTAGCTTCAGTATCATTGGTGGCCGATGGCTTTTAGGGTGAGGTCTGGTTCGTCGATTTCGTCCATTATGTAGAGGATTTGTAGGGATGGGAGGGCGAGGAGTACCAGGACGATAGCAGGTAGGATTGTCCAGATCAGCTCTACTTCTTGGGCGTCTACAGCATTGGACGAGAGTTTTTCTGTTAGTATGTGGGCTAAAAGGTAGAGAACTAGGCTGCAGATAGCTAGGGCAACGATTAGGGCGTGGTCGTGGAATTCAACGAGTTCTTCTATGATGGGTGATGAGGCGTCTTGGAATCCTAGTTGGGAGTGGTTGGCCACATGAGATGTACAGGATTTTTACCTGTGATTTAGTCTTGACAAGGCTATGTAATTGGTTTACTAACGTCTCATAAGAAAGAAGCATGAGCGGTTAACCTCCTGGGAGACCCAGAAAACTTCACCCCAGCAAACCCGCTAGTAACCCCACCACACATCAAGCCAGAATGATACTTCCTATTCGCCTACGCCATCCTACGTTCAATCCCAAATAAACTAGGAGGCGTATTAGCACTGGCCACCTCCGTACTGATCCTATTCCTAATCCCATTCCTGCACAAATCAAAACAACGAGCAATAACATTCCGACCACTCTCCCAGCTCCTATTCTGAGTACTAGTCGCCGACCTCCTCGTCCTAACATGAGTAGGAAGCCAACCCGTCGAACACCCATTCATCATCATCGGCCAACTCGCTTCAATCGCCTACTTCACTATCCTCCTATTTCTCCTCCCCGCCGCAAGCGCCCTAGAAAACAAAATACTCAACTGCTAAATACTCTAATAGTTTATAAAAACATTGGTCTTGTAAACCAAAGATTGAAGACTTACCACTTCTTAGAGTACCCCAAACTCAGAAAAAAAGGACTCAAACCTTTATCTCCAGCTCCCAAAGCTGGCATTTTCAATAAACTATTCTCTGACCCTAACCCCTAAACCGCCCGAATAGCACCCCGCGACAACCCCCGCACAAGCTCCAATACAACAAACAAAGTCAACAACAGCCCCCAACCCGCCACTAAAAACATCCCTGCCCCATGTGAATAAAACATGGAAACTCCACTAAAATCCGACCGAACAACAAACACCCCAACATTATTCACAGTAGAAACCCCGAACTTCCAAGCCCCCATAAACCCCCCAAACACCAACCCCCCAAAAACAATTGCCACAAACGCTACTGCACATCCAATCACCCGTCAATCCCCCCAAGCCCCAGGGAAAGGCTCCGCTGCTAAAGCTACTGAATAAACAAACACCACCAGCATACCCCCCAAATACACCATAAACAGCACTAAAGCCACGAACGAAACCCCAAGGCCCAGCAACCACCCGCACCCCGCCACAGACGCTAACACCAAACCAACAACCCCATAATACGGCGAAGGATTCGACGCCACACCCAAAACACCCACCGCAAAGCAAATCCCTAAAAAAAAACATAAAATAAGTCATTATTCCTGCCCGGACACTACCCGAGGCCTGCGGCTCGAAAAGCCGCCATTGTTCTCAACTACAGGAACTAACCGCAAGCCCCCAATAATTCTACCCCATCTATGCCATTATGCTTAACCCCCCCCCCCTCCCCCCCCGAGGCGGGGGTATTTGGTTATGCATATTCGTGCATAAATTTATATACCCCATATACATACATACTATAGTACCAGTAATATACATTATATACGGACTATCTTATAAGCAGGTGCTAAACCCATACATGTACACGGCCATTAAACCCTTAAACACACTCCTACCAAACCACCCGGCATGAATGTTCTAGGACCATACCGCACAACACCCAATACAACTCCACTCAAGCGCATAACAAGACCCCATTTTAATGAATGCTCACAGGACATGCTCCAACAACAACTCTCCACCACATATCTCATGCAGTTCGTATCAGACGGATTTATTAATCGTACTCCTCACGTGAAATCAGCAACCCGTTGCACATAATGTCCGGTATGACTAGCTTCAGGCCCATACGTTCCCCCTAAACCCCTCGCCCTCCTCACATTTTTGCGCCTCTGGTTCCTCGGTCAGGGCCATCCATTGGGTTCACTCACCCCTCCTTGCCCTTCAAAGTGGCATCTGTGAGTACTTTCACCTTCTCAATGCGTAATCGCGGCATGTTCCAGCTTTTTGGCGCCTCTGGTTCCTCTTATTTTTTCCGGGGTTACCTCACAGGTGGCTATTCCCAGTGATCTCGGGGGTCCCACAATCTAAGCCTGGACACACCTGCCTCACGGCCTATCCTATATTTCAAGGGTCCCTCGATGAGACGGTTGGCGTATATGGGGAATCATCCTGACACTGATGCACTTTGACCACATTCAGTTAATGTTACCTCCACCCTCCGGGTTAAATGGGGCTATTGGATGAATGCTTGTTGGACATAGCACAAAACAACAAATCATTAAGCGCAACCCCTGCGCTTCACAAACTAAACCAGTAAACTTTCGCTAACCACCATGTAGCATAAACCTTCATCGCCCAATCCCAGCAAACTACCTCTAAAACTCCATTAATCATCCCTTCCATGACATCATCGGAACGATGTACATATACACACAAACACATACAAAATAACTTAAACGTATTAGAGAAACTCCAGTACTAAAAATAGTAAACACAAGCAATAATTTCATATACTTCACTCTCACTCACCACTCAACTATCAGCTAACCACACCCCCGTCCACATAGCTTAACACAAAGCATGGCACTGAAGTTGCCAAGATGGCATAAAACATGCCTGCGGACAAAAGACTTAGTCCTAACCTTACGGTTGGTTTTTGCTAAATATATACATGCAAGTATCCGCGCCCCAGTGTAAACGCCCTCGACCACCTACCCCCATACAGGCCTTGAGGAGCGGGTATCAGGCACACCCAAGTAGTAGCCCAAGACGCCTCGCTAAGCCACGCCCCCACGGGTATTCAGCAGTAATTAACATTAAGCAATGAGTGCAAACTTGACTTAGTTATAGCAACAGCCTAACTTCAAGGGTTGGTAAATCTTGTGCCAGCCACCGCGGTCATACAAGAAACCCAAATCAACCGTCCTATTGACACGGCGTAAAGAGTGGTAAAATGCCTATCCTAGCTAACTAAGATCAAAATGCAACTGAGCTGTCATAAGCCCAAGATGCACCTAAACACACCATTAAGATGATCTTAGGAACTAACGACTGATTTAAACCCACGAAAGCCAGGGCCCAAACTGGGATTAGACACCCCACTATGCCTGGCCCTAAATCTTGATACTTACTTTACCGAAGTATCCGCCAGAGAACTACGAGCACAAACGCTTAAAACTCTAAGGACTTGGCGGTGCCCCAAACCCACCTAGAGGAGCCTGTTCTACAATCGATAATCCCCGAATAACCCAACCACCCCTTGCCAACACAGCCTACATACCGCCGTCGCCAGCCCACCTCGAATGAGAGCACAACAGTGGACACAATAGCACCCCGCTAATAAGACAGGTCAAGGTATAGCCTATGGAGTGGAAGAAATGGGCTACATTCCCCATTCATAGGGCACACGGAAAGAAGCGTGAAACCACTTCTGGAAGGCGGATTTAGCAGTAAAGTGGGACAATAGAGCCTACTTTAAGCCGGCCCTGGGGCACGTACATACCGCCCGTCACCCTCCTCAAAAGCCACATCCCACATAACTAATACCATAAATACGCTGAAGATGAGGTAAGTCGTAACAAGGTAAGTGTACCGGAAGGTGTACTTAGAATATCAAGACGTAGCTATAACACCAAAGCACTCAGCTTACACCTGAAAGATATCTACTAGACCGGATCGTCTTGAAGCCCCCCCTCTAGCTCAACCACACAAATAGTACACCAAAACTAAAGAATTTACTAAACTAATTAAACTAAAGCATTTTACAGTCTTAGTATAGGCGATAGAAAAGACACTTAGACGCGATAGAGACCCCAGTACCGTAAGGGAAAGATGAAATAGCAGTGAAACAATCAAAGCGACAGACAGCAAAGATCAACCCTTGTACCTTTTGCATCATGGTTTAGCGAGAACAACCAAGCAAAGTGAACTAAAGTTTGCCCCCCCGAAACCCAAGTGAGCTACTTTCAAGCAGTTAAAGAGAGCGAACCCGTCTCTGTTGCAAAAGAGTGGGATGACTTGTCAGTAGAGGTGAAAAGCCAACCGAGCTGGGTGATAGCTGGTTACCTGTGAAACGAATCTAAGTTCCCCCTTAATCCTCCCTACCGGACATCCTGAACCCTAATGAGATGATTAAGAGCTATTTAATGGAGGGACAGCTCCATTAAAAAAGGACACAACCTCGACTAGCGGATAATTCTTACTACTGATCCTACCGTGGGCCCTAAAGCAGCCATCAAAAAAGAGTGCGTCAAAGCTCCACCACCTAAAAATACCAAAATAAGATGATTCCCTTATCACAAACAGGTCAACCTATGAATATAGGAGAATTAATGCTAAAATAAGTAACTCAGGGCCACACCCCTCTAACGGCGCAAGCTTACATAGAAACATTATTAACAGACCTAGACAGATACAAAAACCCCTACAAGACCACGTATTAACTAACCCTGTTAACCCGACTCAGGAGCGCCTATAAGAGCGATTAAAATCTGTGAAAGGAACTCGGCAAATTAATAAGGCCCGACTGTTTACCAAAAACATAGCCTTCAGCAAATTAAACAAGTATTGAAGGTGATGCCTGCCCGGTGACTTAGGTTTAACGGCCGCGGTATCCTAACCGTGCAAAGGTAGCGCAATCAATTGTCCCATAAATCGAGACTTGTATGAATGGCTAAACGAGGTCTTAACTGTCTCTCACAGATAATCAGTGAAATTGATCTCCCCGTGCAAAAGCGGGGATGTGAACATAAGACGAGAAGATCCTGTGGAACTTAAAAATCAACGACCACCGCGAATCCTCAATCAACCCCACTGGGGCCACTACCATCGCAGAGCCTGGTCGATATTTTTCGGTTGGGGCGACCTTGGAGGAGAACAAATCCTCCAAAAACAAGACCATACCTCTTTACCTAGAGCTACCCCTCAAAGTGCTAACAGTGACCAGACCCAATATAATTGATTAATGGACCAAGCTACCCCAGGGATAACAGCGCAATCCCCCTCAAGAGCCCATATCGACAGGGGGGTTTACGACCTCGATGTTGGATCAGGACATCCTAATGGTGCAGCCGCTATTAAGGGTTCGTTTGTTCAACGATTAACAGTCCTACGTGATCTGAGTTCAGACCGGAGCAATCCAGGTCGGTTTCTATCTATGACACACTCTCCCCAGTACGAAAGGACCGGGAAAGTGGGGCCAATACCACAAGCACGCCCCCCCCCTCTAAGCAGTGAAACCAACTAAACCGTGAAGAGGGCCTTCCCCCACCACTTTCAATCCTAGAAAAGGACCAGCTAGAGTGGCAGAGCCCGGCAAGTGCAGAAGGCTTAAGCCCTTTCCCCAGAGGTTCAAATCCTCTCCCTAGCTTCACCCATGATTCAAATAACAACACTAAGCTGCCTCGTTATATCCCTCCTATACATCATCCCAATCCTGATTGCCGTAGCCTTCCTAACCCTAGTAGAACGGAAAATCCTAAGCTACATACAATCCCGCAAAGGCCCTAACGTTGTCGGGCCTTTTGGCCTACTTCAACCATTTGCGGACGGACTGAAACTATTTACCAAAGAGCCCATCCGACCCTCTACCTCTTCCCCACTTCTATTCATTCTGATACCAATACTAGCCCTTGTCCTAGCCCTCACCACTTGAGCACCACTACCACTCCCATTTCCCCTAGCAGATCTAAACCTCGGAGTTCTCTTCCTAATAGCCATGTCAAGCCTAGCCGTCTACTCAGTCCTATGATCAGGCTGAGCCTCGAACTCAAAATACGCACTAATCGGAGCCCTACGGGCAGTAGCACAGACCATTTCATACGAAGTGACACTGGCCATAATCCTGCTATCAATAATCATACTAAGCGGAAGCTACACACTCAGCTCCTTTGCCATCGCACAGGAGCCTCTATACTTCATTTTCTCCTCATGACCCCTAGCAATAATATGATACGTATCCACCCTAGCAGAGACAAACCGAGCTCCTTTTGACCTCACAGAGGGTGAATCTGAGCTAGTCTCAGGGTTTAACGTTGAATACGCCGCAGGACCCTTCGCCTTATTCTTCCTAGCTGAATATGCGAACATTATGCTAATAAATACACTTACAGCCATCATATTCCTAAACCCAAGCGCCCTAGGGCCACCCACAGAACTATTCCCCGTCATCCTAGCCACAAAAGTCCTCCTACTATCTTCTGGTTTCTTATGGGTCCGAGCTTCATACCCACGATTCCGATATGACCAACTAATGCACCTACTATGAAAAAACTTCCTACCCCTCACACTAGCTCTGTGCCTCTGACACATCAGCATACCTATCTGCTATGCAGGCCTACCTCCTTACATAAGGAAATGTGCCTGAACTACAAAGGGTCACTATGATAAAGTGAACATAGAGGTATAACAGCCCTCTCATTTCCTGTTGACCTTAGAAAAGTAGGAATTGAACCCACACAAGAGAAATCAAAATTCTCCATACTTCCCTTATATTATTTTCTAGTAGAGTCAGCTAATCAAGCTATCGGGCCCATACCCCAAAAATGATGGTTTAACCCCCTCCTCTACTAATGAACCCTTACGCGACCCCAATCATAACCTTCAGCCTCATCTTGGGCACCACAATCACAATTTCCAGCAACCACTGAGTTCTGGCCTGGACAGGACTGGAGATCAACACACTAGCCATCATTCCCCTAATTGCCAAATCCCACCACCCACGAGCAGTAGAAGCCGCAACGAAATACTTCCTAACCCAAGCAGCTGCTTCCGCCCTGGTCCTATTCTCTAGCATAACCAATGCCTGAGTCACCGGCCAATGAGACATCACACAAATAAACCACCCAACCTCCTGTCTACTACTGACAGCAGCAATCGCTATTAAACTGGGCCTAGTGCCATTTCACTTCTGATTCCCAGAAGTACTACAAGGATCGCCACTAATAACAGCCCTGCTACTCTCGACCCTCATAAAATTCCCCCCACTAACCCTGCTCCTACTAACATCCAAATCCCTCGACCCAGCTCTACTCGCCGCCATGGCCCTAGCCTCAACAGCACTAGGAGGCTGAATAGGACTGAACCAAACACAAACACGCAAAATCCTAGCCTTCTCGTCCATCTCCCACTTAGGCTGAATCACCATCATCCTAGTTTACAGCCCCAAATTGGCCTTACTTACCTTCTACCTATACACAATCATAACATCAGCCGTATTCCTAGCCCTTAACAAAATCAAAGCCCTTAACCTATCCATGATCACAACCTCATGAACAAAAACCCCAGTGCTAAACGCCACCCTAATACTAGTACTTTTATCCCTAGCAGGCCTCCCCCCATTAACAGGCTTTATACCAAAGTGACTTATCATCCAAGAACTAACTAAACAGGAAATAACACCAGCAGCCATGGCAATTGCCATGCTATCACTGCTCAGCCTCTTCTTCTACCTACGCCTCGCATACCACTCAACAATTACCCTTCCCCCCAACTCCTCTAACCACATAAAACAATGATACACTAGCAAAGCCCCAAGCACACCTACTGCGGTCCTTGCCTCACTATCAATCCTCTTACTTCCCCTGTCCCCAATAATACATGCCATTGTCTAGAAACTTAGGATAACACCCCAAACCGAAGGCCTTCAAAGCCTTAAATAAGAGTTAAACCCTCTTAGTTTCTGCACATTAAGACTTACAGAATATTAACCTGTATCTTCTGAATGCAAGTCAGACGCTTTAATTAAGCTAAAGCCTCCCTAGACAGATGGGCTTCGATCCCACAAAACTCTAGTTAACAGCTAAATGCCTAAACCAATTGGCTTCTGCCTACAAAGACCCTGACGCACCCTAGTGCGCATCGATGAGCTTGCAACTCAACATGAATTTCACTACAGAGCCGATAAGAAGAGGAATTAAACCTCTGTAAAAAGGACTACAGCCTAACGCTTCAACACTCAGCCATCTTACCCGTCACCTTCATCAACCGATGACTATTTTCCACTAACCATAAGGATATTGGCACCCTGTACCTCATCTTCGGGGCATGAGCAGGAATAGTCGGCACCGCACTCAGCCTATTAATCCGCGCAGAACTAGGACAACCAGGAACTCTCCTAGGCGACGACCAAATTTACAATGTAATCGTTACCGCTCACGCCTTTGTAATAAGCTTCTTTATAGTCATACCCATCATGATCGGAGGATTCGGCAACTGATTAGTCCCCCTCATAATCGGTGCCCCCGACATAGCATTCCCGCGAATAAACAACATAAGCTTTTGACTCCTCCCCCCATCATTCCTCCTCCTACTAGCCTCATCCACTGTAGAAGCTGGCGCCGGCACAGGCTGAACTGTCTACCCTCCCCTAGCAGGTAACCTTGCCCACGCCGGAGCTTCAGTAGACCTGGCTATCTTCTCACTCCACTTAGCCGGTATCTCCTCCATCCTTGGGGCCATCAACTTTATCACCACAGCCATCAACATAAAACCCCCCGCACTCTCACAATACCAAACCCCACTATTTGTCTGATCCGTACTAATTACCGCCATCCTACTCCTTCTATCACTCCCCGTACTCGCCGCCGGTATTACAATATTACTAACTGATCGAAACCTAAACACCACATTCTTCGACCCCGCTGGAGGAGGAGACCCAATCCTGTACCAACACCTATTCTGATTCTTCGGACACCCAGAAGTCTATATTCTGATCCTACCGGGGTTCGGAATCATCTCACACGTAGTCACGTACTACTCAGGCAAAAAGGAGCCCTTCGGCTACATGGGAATAGTCTGAGCCATACTATCCATCGGCTTCCTAGGATTCATCGTCTGAGCTCACCACATGTTTACAGTAGGAATAGACGTTGATACCCGAGCCTACTTTACATCAGCCACTATAATCATTGCCATCCCTACCGGAATCAAAGTATTTAGCTGACTAGCCACCCTGCACGGAGGAACAATCAAATGAGACCCCCCCAATACTATGAGCTCTAGGATTTATCTTCCTATTTACCATCGGAGGATTAACAGGAATCGTTCTTGCAAACTCTTCCCTAGACATCGCCCTGCACGACACGTACTACGTAGTTGCCCACTTCCACTACGTCCTATCCATAGGCGCCGTCTTTGCCATTCTAGCAGGATTTACTCACTGATTCCCACTACTCACTGGGTTTACCCTACACCAAACATGAGCAAAAGCCCACTTCGGGGTAATATTTACAGGAGTAAACCTAACGTTCTTCCCCCAGCACTTCCTAGGCCTAGCAGGAATACCCCGACGATACTCGGACTATCCCGACGCCTACACACTATGAAACACCATTTCCTCCATCGGCTCCCTAATCTCAATAGTAGCCGTAATCATACTAATATTCATCATCTGAGAAGCCTTTCCGGCCAAACGAAAAGTCCTACAACCAGAACTAACTACCACAAACGTTGAATGAATCCACGGCTGCCCTCCCCCATACCATACTTTCGAGGAACCGGCCTTCGTCCAAGTACAAGAAAGGAAGGAATCGAACCCTCACATGCTGGTTTCAAGCCAACTGCATTAACCGCTCATGCTTCTTTCTTATGAGATGTTAGTAAACCAATTACATAGCCTTGTCAAGACTAAATCACAGGTAAAAATCCTGTACATCTCATGTGGCCAACCACTCCCAACTAGGATTCCAAGACGCCTCATCACCCATCATAGAAGAACTCGTTGAATTCCACGACCACGCCCTAATCGTTGCCCTAGCTATCTGCAGCCTAGTTCTCTACCTTTTAGCCCACATACTAACAGAAAAACTCTCGTCCAATGCTGTAGACGCCCAAGAAGTAGAGCTGATCTGGACAATCCTACCTGCTATCGTCCTGGTACTCCTCGCCCTCCCATCCCTACAAATCCTCTACATAATGGACAAAATCGATGAACCAGACCTCACCCTAAAAGCCATCGGCCACCAATGATACTGAAGCTACGAATACACAGACTTCAAAGACCTATCCTTCGACTCCTACATAGTGCCCACCCCAGACTTACCCAACGGCCACTTCCGACTGCTAGAAGTTGACCACCGCGTAGTTATCCCAATAGAATCCCCCATCCGCGTAATCATTACTGCAGGAGACGTACTCCACTCCTGAGCAGTCCCAACGCTCGGAGTTAAAACAGACGCAATCCCAGGCCGACTAAACCAAACTTCATTCATTACCACCCGGCCTGGGATTTTTTACGGACAATGCTCAGAAATTTGCGGGGCTAATCACAGCTACATACCTACTGTAGTAGAATCAACCCCACTCCCACATTTCGAGGCCTGATCGTCCCTTCTATCATCATCCTAATCATTAAGAAGCTATGCAACAGCACTAGCCTTTTAAGCTAGCCAAAGAGGGACTTCCCCCTCCTTAATGATATGCCACAGCTTAACCCCGCACCATGATTTTCAATCATAATTATAACCTGATTAACCCTAGCACTCCTCATCCAACCAAAACTACTAGCCTTCACCACAACCAACCCCCCATCAAATAAGACCTCCCTCACTACCAAACCCACACCATGATCCTGACCATGAACCTAAGCTTCTTTGACCAATTTTCCAGCCCCAATCTATTTGGCATCCCCTTAATCCTACTATCCCTACTCTTCCCAGCCCTACTATTCCCGTCCCCAAACAACCGATGAATCAACAACCGCCTTTCTACTATCCAAACATGACTCCTTCACCTAATCACAAAACAACTAATAGTCCCACTCAACAAAAATGGCCACAAATGAGCCATAATATTTACATCCCTAATAATCATACTTCTTACAATCAACCTTCTAGGCCTCCTTCCATATACATTCACCCCAACCACCCAACTATCTATGAACATAGCCCTAGCCTTCCCACTATGGCTCGCCACACTACTAACAGGCATGTTTAACCATGTACGTGCCCCAGGGCCGGCTTAAAGTAGGCTCTATTGTCCCACTTTACTGCTAAATCCGCCTTCCAGAAGTGGTTTCACGCTTCTTTCCGTGTGCCCTATGAATAGGGAATGTAGCCCATTTCTTCCACTCCATAGGCTATACCTTGACCTGTCTTATTAGCGGGGTGCTATTGTGTCCACTGTTGTGCTCTCATTCGAGGTGGGCTGGCGACGGCGGTATGTAGGCTGTGTTGGCAAGGGGTGGTTGGGTTAATCGGGGATTATCGATTGTAGAACAGGCTCCTCTAGGTGGGTTTGGGGCACCGCCAAGTCCTTAGAGTTTTAAGCGTTTGTGCTCGTAGTTCTCTGGCGGATACTTCGGTAAAGTAAGTATCAAGATTTAGGGCCAGGCATAGTGGGGTATCTAATCCCAGTTTGGGCCCTGGCTTTCGTGGGTTTAAATCAGTCTTTAGTTCCTAAGATCATCTTAATGGTGTGTTTAGGTGCATCTTGGGCTTATGACAGCTTAGTTGCATTTTGATCTTAGTTAGCTAGGACAGGCATTTTACCACTCTTTACGCCGTGTCAATAGGACGGTTGATTTGGGTTTCTTGTATGACCGCGGTGGCTGGCACAAGATTTACCAACCCTTGAAGTTAGGCTGTTGCTATAACTAAGTCAAGTTTGCACTCATTGCTTAATGTTAATTACTGCTGAATACCCGTGGGGGCGTGGCTTAGCGAGGCGTCTTGGGCTACTACTTGGGTGTGCCTGATACCCGCTCCTCAAGGCCTGTATGGGGGTAGGTGGTCGAGGGCGTTTACACTGGGGCGCGGATACTTGCATGTATATATTTAGCAAAAACCAACCGTAAGGTTAGGACTAAGTCTTTTGTCCGCAGGCATGTTTTATGCCATCTTGGCAACTTCAGTGCCATGCTTTGTGTTAAGCTATGTGGACGGGGGTGTGGTTAGCTGATAGTTGAGTGGTGAGTGAGAGTGAAGTATATGAAATTATTGCTTGTGTTTACTATTTTTAGTACTGGAGTTTCTCTAAGTCCTAGGACTAGGAGGAAATGGTGTTTCATAGTGTGTAGGCGTCGGGATAGTCCGAGTATCGTCGGGGTATTCCTGCTAGGCCTAGGAAGTGCTGGGGGAAGAACGTTAGGTTTACTCCTGTAAATATTACCCCGAAGTGGGCTTTTGCTCATGTTTGGTGTAGGGTAAACCCAGTGAGTAGTGGGAATCAGTGAGTAAATCCTGCTAGAATGGCAAAGACGGCGCCTATGGATAGGACGTAGTGGAAGTGGGCAACTACGTAGTACGTGTCGTGCAGGGCGATGTCTAGGGAAGAGTTTGCAAGAACGATTCCTGTTAATCCTCCGATGGTAAATAGGAAGATAAATCCTAGAGCTCATAGTATTGGGGGGGGGCCTCATTTGATTGTTCCTCCGTGCAGGGTGGCTAGTCAGCTAAATACTTTGATTCCGGTAGGGATGGCAATGATTATAGTGGCTGATGTAAAGTAGGCTCGGGTATCAACGTCTATTCCTACTGTAAACATGTGGTGAGCTCAGACGATGAATCCTAGGAAGCCGATGGATAGTATGGCTCAGACTATTCCCATGTAGCCGAAGGGCTCCTTTTTGCCTGAGTAGTACGTGACTACGTGTGAGATGATTCCGAACCCCGGTAGGATCAGAATATAGACTTCTGGGTGTCCGAAGAATCAGAATAGGTGTTGGTACAGGATTGGGTCTCCTCCTCCAGCGGGGTCGAAGAATGTGGTGTTTAGGTTTCGATCAGTTAGTAATATTGTAATACCGGCGGCGAGTACGGGGAGTGATAGAAGGAGTAGGATGGCGGTAATTAGTACGGATCAGACAAATAGTGGGGTTTGGTATTGTGAGAGTGCGGGGGGTTTTATGTTGATGGCTGTGGTGATAAAGTTGATGGCCCCAAGGATGGAGGAGATACCGGCTAAGTGGAGTGAGAAGATAGCCAGGTCTACTGAAGCTCCGGCGTGGGCAAGGTCACCTGCTAGGGGAGGGTAGACAGTTCAGCCTGTGCCGGCGCCAGCTTCTACAGTGGATGAGGCTAGTAGGAGGAGGAATGATGGGGGGAGGAGTCAAAAGCTTATGTTGTTTATTCGCGGGAATGCTATGTCGGGGGCACCGATTATGAGGGGGACTAATCAGTTGCCGAATCCTCCGATCATGATGGGTATGACTATAAAGAAGCTTATTACAAAGGCGTGAGCGGTAACGATTACATTGTAAATTTGGTCGTCGCCTAGGAGAGTTCCTGGTTGTCCTAGTTCTGCGCGGATTAATAGGCTGAGTGCGGTGCCGACTATTCCTGCTCATGCCCCGAAGATGAGGTACAGGGTGCCAATATCCTTATGGTTAGTGGAAAATAGTCATCGGTTGATGAAGGTGACGGGTAAGATGGCTGAGTGTTGAAGCGTTAGGCTGTAGTCCTTTTTACAGAGGTTTAATTCCTCTTCTTATCGGCTCTGTAGTGAAATTCATGTTGAGTTGCAAGCTCATCGATGCGCACTAGGGTGCGTCAGGGTCTTTGTAGGCAGAAGCCAATTGGTTTAGGCATTTAGCTGTTAACTAGAGTTTTGTGGGATCGAAGCCCATCTGTCTAGGGAGGCTTTAGCTTAATTAAAGCGTCTGACTTGCATTCAGAAGATACAGGTTAATATTCTGTAAGTCTTAATGTGCAGAAACTAAGAGGGTTTAACTCTTATTTAAGGCTTTGAAGGCCTTCGGTTTGGGGTGTTATCCTAAGTTTCTAGACAATGGCATGTATTATTGGGGACAGGGGAAGTAAGAGGATTGATAGTGAGGCAAGGACCGCAGTAGGTGTGCTTGGGGCTTTGCTAGTGTATCATTGTTTTATGTGGTTAGAGGAGTTGGGGGGAAGGGTAATTGTTGAGTGGTATGCGAGGCGTAGGTAGAAGAAGAGGCTGAGCAGTGATAGCATGGCAATTGCCATGGCTGCTGGTGTTATTTCCTGTTTAGTTAGTTCTTGGATGATAAGTCACTTTGGTATAAAGCCTGTTAATGGGGGGAGGCCTGCTAGGGATAAAAGTACTAGTATTAGGGTGGCGTTTAGCACTGGGGTTTTTGTTCATGAGGTTGTGATCATGGATAGGTTAAGGGCTTTGATTTTGTTAAGGGCTAGGAATACGGCTGATGTTATGATTGTGTATAGGTAGAAGGTAAGTAAGGCCAATTTGGGGCTGTAAACTAGGATGATGGCGATTCAGCCTAAGTGGGAGATGGACGAGAAGGCTAGGATTTTGCGTGTTTGTGTTTGGTTCAGTCCTATTCAGCCTCCTAGTGCTGTTGAGGCTAGGGCCATGGCGGTGAGTAGAGCTGGGTCGAGGGATTTGGATGTTAGTAGGAGCAGGGTTAGTGGGGGGAATTTTATGAGGGTCGAGAGTAGCAGGGCTGTTATTAGTGGCGATCCTTGTAGAACTTCTGGGAATCAGAAGTGAAATGGCACTAGGCCCAGTTTAATAGCGATTGCTGCTGTCAGTAGTAGACAGGAGGTTGGGTGGTTTATTTGTGTGATGTCTCATTGGCCGGTGACTCAGGCATTGGTTATGCTAGAGAATAGGACCAGGGCGGAAGCAGCTGCTTGGGTTAGGAAGTATTTCGTTGCGGCTTCTACTGCTCGTGGGTGGTGGGATTTGGCAATTAGGGGAATGATGGCTAGTGCGTTGATCTCCAGTCCTGTCCAGGCCAGAACTCAGTGGTTGCTGGAAATTGTGATTGTGGTGCCCAAGATGAGGCTGAAGGTTATGATTGGGGTCGCGTAAGGGTTCATTAGTAGAGGAGGGGGTTAAGCCATCATTTTCGGGGTATGGGCCCGATAGCTTGATTAGCTGACTCTACTAGAAAATAATATAAGGGAAGTATGGAGAATTTTGATTTCTCTTGTGTGGGTTCAATTCCTACTTTTCTAAGGTCAACAGGAAATGAGAGGGCTGTTATACCTCTATGTTCACTTTATCATAGTGACCCTTTGTAGTTCAGGCACATTTCCTTATGTAAGGAGGTAGGCCTGCATAGCAGATAGGTATGCTGATGTGTCAGAGGCACAGAGCTAGTGTGAGGGGTAGGAAGTTTTTTCATAGTAGGTGCATTAGTTGGTCATATCGGAATCGTGGGTATGAAGCTCGGACCCATAAGAAACCAGAAGATAGTAGGAGGACTTTTGTGGCTAGGATGACGGGGAATAGTTCTGTGGGTGGCCCTAGGGCGCTTGGGTTTAGGAATATGATGGCTGTAAGTGTATTTATTAGCATAATGTTCGCATATTCAGCTAGGAAGAATAAGGCGAAGGGTCCTGCGGCGTATTCAACGTTAAACCCTGAGACTAGCTCAGATTCGCCCTCTGTGAGGTCAAAAGGAGCTCGGTTTGTCTCTGCTAGGGTGGATACGTATCATATTATTGCTAGGGGTCATGAGGAGAAAATGAAGTATAGAGGCTCCTGTGCGACGGCAAAGGAGCTGAGTGTGTAGCTTCCGCTTAGTATGATTATTGATAGCAGGATTATGGCCAGTGTCACTTCGTATGAAATGGTCTGTGCTACTGCCCGTAGGGCTCCGATTAGTGCGTATTTTGAGTTCGAGGCTCAGCCTGATCATAGGACTGAGTAGACGGCTAGGCTTGACATGGCTATTAGGAAGAGAACTCCGAGGTTTAGATCTGCTAGGGGAAATGGGAGTGGTAGTGGTGCTCAAGTGGTGAGGGCTAGGACAAGGGCTAGTATTGGTATCAGAATGAATAGAAGTGGGGAAGAGGTAGAGGGTCGGATGGGCTCTTTGGTAAATAGTTTCAGTCCGTCCGCAAATGGTTGAAGTAGGCCAAAAGGCCCAACAACGTTAGGGCCTTTGCGGGATTGTATGTAGCTTAGGATTTTCCGTTCTACTAGGGTTAGGAAGGCTACGGCAATCAGGATTGGGATGATGTATAGGAGGGATATAATGAGGCAGCTTAGTGTTGTTATTTGAATCATGGGTGAAGCTAGGGAGAGGATTTGAACCTCTGGGGAAAGGGCTTAAGCCTTCTGCACTTGCCGGGCTCTGCCACTCTAGCTGGTCCTTTTCTAGGATTGAAAGTGGTGGGGGAAGGCCCTCTTCACGGTTTAGTTGGTTTCACTGCTTAGAGGGGGGGGGGCGTGCTTGTGGTATTGGCCCCACTTTCCCGGTCCTTTCGTACTGGGGAGAGTGTGTCATAGATAGAAACCGACCTGGATTGCTCCGGTCTGAACTCAGATCACGTAGGACTGTTAATCGTTGAACAAACGAACCCTTAATAGCGGCTGCACCATTAGGATGTCCTGATCCAACATCGAGGTCGTAAACCCCCCTGTCGATATGGGCTCTTGAGGGGGATTGCGCTGTTATCCCTGGGGTAGCTTGGTCCATTAATCAATTATATTGGGTCTGGTCACTGTTAGCACTTTGAGGGGTAGCTCTAGGTAAAGAGGTATGGTCTTGTTTTTGGAGGATTTGTTCTCCTCCAAGGTCACCCCAACCGAAAAATATCGACCAGGCTCTGCGATGGTAGTGGCCCCAGTGGGGTTGATTGAGGATTCGCGGTGGTCGTTGATTTTTAAGTTCCACAGGGTCTTCTCGTCTTATGTTCACATCCCCGCTTTTGCACGGGGAGATCAATTTCACTGATTATCTGTGAGAGACAGTTAAGACCTCGTTTAGCCATTCATACAAGTCTCGATTTATGGGACAATTGATTGCGCTATCTTTGCACGGTTAGGATACCGCGGCCGTTAAACCTAAGTCACCGGGCAGGCATCACCTTCAATACTTGTTTAATTTGCTGAAGGCTATGTTTTTGGTAAACAGTCGGGCCTTATTAATTTGCCGAGTTCCTTTCACAGATTTTAATCGCTCTTATAGGCGCTCCTGAGTCGGGTTAACAGGGTTAGTTAATACGTGGTCTTGTAGGGGTTTTTGTATCTGTCTAGGTCTGTTAATAATGTTTCTATGTAAGCTTGCGCCGTTAGAGGGGTGTGGCCCTGTACATGAGGGGCCTAGGATGATTCCTAGGATTGTTATGAGGATGGCAGCGGTTTTGGTGATAAGGGGTATGGTTATTGGGGGGGTTTTGGTTGGTGTGATGAAAGAGGTAATGATTATTCCTGCTGTAATGCTGCCTAGGGCGAGTCGGGTTAGGGGGGCGGTGATTAGTGGGTTGTTTTCGTTTATTGATACTATTGGGGGGATTCGGGTTTGTCCAGCTTGGACTAGGATGGTTATGCGGATGCTGTAGGTTGCGGTGAATGCTGTGGCTATAAGGGTTAGGAGTAGGGCTCAAGTATTTAGGTATGATGTGTTTAAGCTTTCGATGATGAGGTCTTTTGAGTAGAATCCGGCTAGGAATGGGGTTCCTATCAGCGCCAGGTTTCCGATGGTTAGGCAGGAAGTAGTGACTGGGAGTATTTTCTGTAGGCCTCCTATCTTTCGGATATCTTGTTCTCCGTTTAGGTTGTGGATGATAGACCCTGAGCATAGGAATAGTATGGCTTTAAAGAAGGCATGGGTTGAGATGTGTAGGAAGGCTAGTTGTGGGAGGTTTAGTCCGATAGTGACTATTATTAGTCCTAGTTGGCTGGATGTTGAGAAAGCAATGATTTTTTTGATGTCATTTTGGGTTAGGGCGCATGTGGCAGCGAATAGGGTTGATAGAGCACCTAGGCATAGGCAGGCAGTTAGGGCTGTCTGGTTGGTGGCTAGCAGGGGGTGCATGCGGATGAGCAGGAAGATTCCGGCTACTACTATGGTACTGGAGTGCAGTAGGGCTGATACTGGGGTGGGGCCTTCTATTGCTGCGGGCAGTCATGGGTGGAGTCCAAATTGGGCGGATTTTCCTGCGGCTGCGAGGATTAATCCTATGAGGGGGAGGATTGGGGTTTGGTGGGGGTGTACGGCTTGTTGGATCTCTCAGGTGTTGAATGTTGAAGCTAGTCATGCTATGCTCAGGATCAGTCCGATGTCTCCGATTCGGTTGTAGATTACGGCTCGTAGGGCGGCGGTGTTGGCATCTGCTCGGCCTTGTCATCAGCCGATGAGAAGGAAGGACATGATTCGTACTCCTTCCCAGCCTACGAATAGGAGGAATATGTTGTTTGCGGTTGTTAGGAGGAGTATGGCGACTAGGAATGTCAGTAGGTAGGTGAAAAATTTTGTTACGTATGGCTCTGAGGCCATGTATCATATGGCGAATTGTAGGATTGATCATGTTACAAATAGGGCGATTGGAAGAAATGTTATTGAGTATTGGTCTATTTTTAGGCTCAGGGGGATTTTAAAGTTTATAATGAATTTTCACTCCCAGTGGCAGGTGACAGATTCTACTCCCGAGTAGATGAATGCGGTTGTAGGGGCTAGGCTAATTAGGAATGCGGTTTTAACAGCGCGGGTGGTGGCTTGTGGGGTGTTTTTAAAGTTTTTAAATAGAAATGGCAGGATGATTGGGGTTAGGAGGATTGTCAGCGTGAGTAGTGTGAGGGAGTTGATTAGTAGTGTGGGGTTCACTACTTTTACTTGGATTTGCACCAAGATGGGTGGTTCCTAAGACCAGTGGATTGCTGTTATCCTTTAAAAGTAAGGGGGCTGAGGTTTTAGGCTCAGATGTAAGAGTTAGCAGCTCTTGTTGGTTAAACCCTCCCCTCGGCAGGTAAGAAGGTTTGAACTTCTATTCTTAGAATCACAGTCTAATGTTTGGTTTAAACTATACTTGCATGAGGGGATTCCGGAGATCAGTTCGGGTTTGAGGATTAGGAGGAATATTGGGATAATGTGGAGTGTTATGAGCAGGTGTTCTCGCGTGGTTGAGTTTTGCATAGATGTGATGTGGGAGGGGATTGAGCCTCGTGGGGTCATTAGTAGTATGAATAAGGTGTAGGAGGCGGTTAGTAGGGTTGCGATTCCTGTTAGGATGATCGTGAAGGCAGATCAGTTGAATAAGGTGATTATAATGGTTAGCTCTGCTATGAGGTTTGTTGTTGGGGGTAAGGCTATGTTTGTTAGATTGGCCAGCAATCATCAGGTAGCTATGAGTGGTAGGAGAGGTTGTAGGCCTCGTGTGAGTAGTAGAATTCGGCTGTGCGTACGTTCATAGTTTGTGTTGGCTAGGCAGAATAGTATGGAGGAAGTTAGTCCATGGGAAATTATTAGGATCATTGCCCCTGAGAATGATCAGTGGGTTTGGATTATTCCTGCGGCGATAACTAGGCCTATGTGGCTAACGGATGAATAAGCGATTAGTGATTTTAGGTCTGTCTGTCGTAGGCAGATTGAGCTAGTCATTAGGGCGCCTCATAGGGCCAGGGTTAGGAAGGGGTAGTGCAGGAGGTTGGACAGTGGGCCCATAAATAGAGTGACTCGTATAATTCCGTATCCTCCTAGCTTTAGTAGTAGGGCGGCGAGGAGTATTGAGCCTGCGATGGGTGCTTCTACGTGGGCTTTTGGCAGTCAGAGGTGTAGGCCGTATAGTGGGGCTTTTACTATGAATGCTATGAGCAGTGCTAGACCTGATAGTATTCCTGTCCATGAGGTGGATAGGGTTGGGTGGGTTAGTTGTAGGGTTGGCAGGTGCAGGGTGCCAATTTTCACGTATAGGTGTATGATTGTGATTAGCAGGGGTAGAGAGCTTACTGGCGTGTAGAATAGCAGGTAGATGCCAGCGCTTAGGCGTTCTGGTTGGTTCCCCCATCGGGTGATTAAGATTAGGGTGGGAATGAGGGTTGCTTCAAATGAGATGTAAAATAGTGCTAGTTCTGTGGTGGAAAAGGCTAGTAGGATGAATGGCTGGACTGCGACTAAGGTTGAGATAAAGATTCGTTTGCGTTGTAGGGGTTCTTGTTGCAGGTGGTTTTGGCTTGCTATGATTATGAGTGGGAGTAGTCAGCAGGATAGTACTAGGAGGGGGGATGAGATTTGGTCAATTCCTGTTCAGTTGGATAAAAATTTGTAGGGGTAGTAGGTTGGGATTAATCACTGTAGGCTTAGGGCAGCGATTAGGAGGCTGTATAAGGTGGTGTTAGTCCATAGAAATTTTGGTGGAGACAGCAGGGCTGTTGGAAGAAGTATGATTGTGGGTAGGATGATTTTTAGCATTGCAGGAGGTTTAGGTTGTGTAGATGGTCGGAGCCATGTGTGCGGGTGGAGGCTACTAGGATGGCCAGGCCTGTGCCCGCCTCACACGCTGAGAAGGTTAGCATGAGAATTGGTACCATGGTGAATGAGGAGACTTGGTTTTCGATGGATCATATTGATAGGCCTACGAATATCGATAATATTATGCTTTCAAGGCATAGTAGGGCGGATACTAGGTGGGTTCGGTGGAAGGCTAGTCCTAGTCCGCTGAAAATGAAGGCTGAGTAGAAGCTTAAATGTAGGGGCGACATAAGAAAGTTACAGGGTTGGCTGTAATCTGCTGGGTCGAAACCAGCTATCTTTTTGGTTAGACTAACTTTCTGTTATTCTGCTCATTCTAGGCCCCCTTGAATTCACTCGTAGGCCAGTCCGAGTGTTAGGAGAAGGAGGATCACTACAGTTCAGGTGAGGGTCATTAGGGGGGATTGGAGTTGGACGGCTCATGGCAGGGGGAGTAGGAGGGCGATTTCTAGGTCGAATAGGACGAACAGGATGGCTACTGAGGAAGAATCGGACTGAGAATGGTAATCGAGCAGATCCAAGTGGGTCGAATCCACATTCGTACGGTGAGAGTTTCTCTGAGTCGGGGTTTATTTGGGCGAGTCAGAAGTTTAATGCGGTTAGGGCGGCGCTTAGGATTGATGATAGGGCGAATATGAACATGAGTGCGTTCATTGCTCTCCTCTGGGTTTATACCAGATTCTAGAGATTGGAAGTCAATTGTAATTAATATACTAGAAGAGCAAGATCCTCATCAGTAGATGGTTATGTAGAGGAATAGTCAGATGACGTCTACGAAGTGTCAGTATCAGGCTGCTGCCTCGAATCCGAAGTGGTGGTCTGATGTAAAGTGGAACTTGATCAGTCGGAAGAGGCAGACGGTCAGGAAGGAGGATCCGATGATTACGTGGAGTCCGTGGAATCCAGTGGCAACGAAGAAGGTAGATCCGTAGACGCTATCGGCGATTGAGAATGGGGCTTCGTGGTATTCTATTGCTTGTAGGGCTGTGAAGTAGAATCCCAGGAGGATCGTTAGGGTTAGGGCGTGGATGGCGTGTTTTCGGTTTCCTTCTGTGATGCTGTGATGGGCTCACGTTACGGTAACGCCTGAGGCTAGTAGGATGGCTGTGTTTAGTAGGGGGACTTCTATCGGGTTGAGTGGTTTAATTCCTGTTGGGGGTCATTGGCCTCCTAGTTCTGGGGTTGGGGCCAGGCTCGAGTGGAAGAACGCTCAGAAGAACCCTAAGAAGAAGAATGCTTCGGATGTGATGAAAAGGATTATGCCGTATCGTAGGCCTTTTTGGACTGTGGGAGTGTGATGGCCTTGGAAGGTGCTTTCTCGTACAATGTCTCGTCATCATTGGAGTATTACTAGGAGTATTGAGATGAGGCCTAGGGTTAGTAGTATGGATGAGTTGTAGTGGAATCACATGATTAATCCTGAGGTTGTGAGTAGGGCGGCGGCTGCCCCGAAGATTGGTCAAGGGCTTGGGTCAACTATGTGGTATGAGTGTGCTTGGTGTGCCATTAGATGTTTTCTTGTAAGTATAGGCTTAGAAGGAGCACGAAGACGTAGGCCTGGATTATGGCTACTGCTACTTCTAGGATGGTTAGGAGTAGTAGGATGATTATTGTTAGGATGGATACTGCAGGAAGGGTGGGTATTAATGCAATGGAGGCTGTAGAGATGAGTTGGATGAGTAAGTGTCCTGCTGTAAGGTTGGCTGTAAGGCGGACTCCGAGGGCTAGGGGGCGGATTAGTAGGCTGGTTGTTTCGATCAGGATTAGTGCGGGGATTAGGGGTGTAGGGGTACCTTCGGGTAATAGGTGGGCTAAAGAGGCTGATGGTTGGTTTCGTAGGCCTGTTAGTAGTGTGGCGAGCCATAGTGGGAAGGCTAGGGCTATGTTCATAGATAGTTGGGTGGTTGGGGTGAATGTATATGGAAGGAGGCCTAGAAGGTTGATTGTAAGAAGTATGATTATTAGGGATGTAAATATTATGGCTCATTTGTGGCCATTTTTGTTGAGTGGGACTATTAGTTGTTTTGTGATTAGGTGAAGGAGTCATGTTTGGATAGTAGAAAGGCGGTTGTTGATTCATCGGTTGTTTGGGGACGGGAATAGTAGGGCTGGGAAGAGTAGGGATAGTAGGATTAAGGGGATGCCGAATAGATTGGGGCTGGAAAATTGGTCAAAGAAGCTTAGGTTCATGGTCAGGATCATGGTGTGGGTTTGGTAGTGAGGGAGGTCTTATTTGATGGGGGGTTGGTTGTGGTGAAGGCTAGTAGTTTTGGTTGGATGAGGAGTGCTAGGGTTAATCAGGTTATAATTATGATTGAAAATCATGGTGCGGGGTTAAGCTGTGGCATATCATTAAGGAGGGGGAAGTCCCTCTTTGGCTAGCTTAAAAGGCAAGTGCTGTTGCATAGCTTCTTAATGATTAGGATGATGATAGAAGGGACGATCAGGCCTCGAAATGTGGGAGTGGGGTTGATTCTACTACAATGGGTATGTAGCTGTGATTAGCCCCGCAAATTTCTGAGCATTGTCCGTAAAAAATCCCAGGCCGGGTGGTAATGAATGAAGTTTGGTTTAGTCGGCCTGGGATTGCGTCTGTTTTAACTCCGAGCGTTGGGACTGCTCAGGAGTGGAGTACGTCTCCTGCAGTAATGATCACGCGGATGGGGGATTCTATTGGGATAACTACGCGGTGGTCAACTTCTAGCAGTCGGAAGTGGCCGTTGGGTAAGTCTGGGGTGGGCACTATGTAGGAGTCGAATGATAGGTCTTTGAAGTCTGTGTATTCGTAGCTTCAGTATCATTGGTGGCCGATGGCTTTTAGGGTGAGGTCTGGTTCATCGATTTTGTCCATTATGTAGAGGATTTGTAGGGATGGGAGGGCGAGGAGTACCAGGACGATAGCAGGTAGGATTGTCCAGATCAGCTCTACTTCTTGGGCGTCTACAGCATTGGACGAGAGTTTTTCTGTTAGTATGTGGGCTAAAAGGTAGAGAACTAGGCTGCAGATAGCTAGGGCAACGATTAGGGCGTGGTCGTGGAATTCAACGAGTTCTTCTATGATGGGTGATGAGGCATCTTGGAATCCTAGTTGGGAGTGGTTGGCCACATGAGATGTACAGGATTTTTACCTGTGATTTAGTCTTGACAAGGCTATGTAATTGGTTTACTAACGTCTCATAAGAAAGAAGCATGAGCGGTTAATGCAGTTGGCTTGAAACCAGCATGTGAGGGTTCGATTCCTTCCTTTCTTGTACTTGGACGAAGGCCGGTTCCTCGAAAGTATGGTATGGGGGAGGGCAGCCGTGGATTCATTCAACGTTTGTGGTAGTTAGTTCTGGTTGTAGGACTTTTCGTTTGGCCGGAAAGGCTTCTCAGATGATGAATATTAGTATGATTACGGCTACTATTGAGATTAGGGAGCCGATGGAGGAAATGGTGTTTCATAGTGTGTAGGCGTCGGGATAGTCCGAGTATCGTCGGGGTATTCCTGCTAGGCCTAGGAAGTGCTGGGGGAAGAACGTTAGGTTTACTCCTGTAAATATTACCCCGAAGTGGGCTTTTGCTCATGTTTGGTGTAGGGTAAACCCAGTGAGTAGTGGGAATCAGTGAGTAAATCCTGCTAGAATGGCAAAGACGGCGCCTATGGATAGGACGTAGTGGAAGTGGGCAACTACGTAGTACGTGTCGTGCAGGGCGATGTCTAGGGAAGAGTTTGCAAGAACGATTCCTGTTAATCCTCCGATGGTAAATAGGAAGATAAATCCTAGAGCTCATAGTATTGGGGGGGTCTCATTTGATTGTTCCTCCGTGCAGGGTGGCTAGTCAGCTAAATACTTTGATTCCGGTAGGGATGGCAATGATTATAGTGGCTGATGTAAAGTAGGCTCGGGTATCAACGTCTATTCCTACTGTAAACATGTGGTGAGCTCAGACGATGAATCCTAGGAAGCCGATGGATAGTATGGCTCAGACTATTCCCATGTAGCCGAAGGGCTCCTTTTTGCCTGAGTAGTACGTGACTACGTGTGAGATGATTCCGAACCCCGGTAGGATCAGAATATAGACTTCTGGGTGTCCGAAGAATCAGAATAGGTGTTGGTACAGGATTGGGTCTCCTCCTCCAGCGGGGTCGAAGAATGTGGTGTTTAGGTTTCGATCAGTTAGTAATATTGTAATACCGGCGGCGAGTACGGGGAGTGATAGAAGGAGTAGGATGGCGGTAATTAGTACGGATCAGACAAATAGTGGGGTTTGGTATTGTGAGAGTGCGGGGGGTTTTATGTTGATGGCTGTGGTGATAAAGTTGATGGCCCCAAGGATGGAGGAGATACCGGCTAAGTGGAGTGAGAAGATAGCCAGGTCTACTGAAGCTCCGGCGTGGGCAAGGTCACCTGCTAGGGGAGGGTAGACAGTTCAGCCTGTGCCGGCGCCAGCTTCTACAGTGGATGAGGCTAGTAGTAGGAGGAATGATGGGGGGAGGAGTCAAAAGCTTATGTTGTTTATTCGCGGGAATGCTATGTCGGGGGCACCGATTATGAGGGGGACTAATCAGTTGCCGAATCCTCTGATCATGATGGGTATGACTATAAAGAAGCTTATTACAAAGGCGTGAGCGGTAACGATTACATTGTAAATTTGGTCGTCGCCTAGGAGAGTTCCTGGTTGTCCTAGTTCTGCGCGGATTAATAGGCTGAGTGCGGTGCCGACTATTCCTGCTCATGCCCCGAAGATGAGGTACAGGGTGCCAATATCCTTATGGTTAGTGGAAAATAGTCATCGGTTGATGAAGGTGACGGGTAAGATGGCTGAGTGTTGAAGCGTTAGGCTGTAGTCCTTTTTACAGAGGTTTAATTCCTCTTCTTATCGGCTCTGTAGTGAAATTCATGTTGAGTTGCAAGCTCATCGATGCGCACTAGGGTGCGTCAGGGTCTTTGTAGGCAGAAGCCAATTGGTTTAGGCATTTAGCTGTTAACTAGAGTTTTGTGGGATCGAAGCCCATCTGTCTAGGGAGGCTTTAGCTTAATTAAAGCGTCTGACTTGCATTCAGAAGATACAGGTTAATATTCTGTAAGTCTTAATGTGCAGAAACTAAGAGGGTTTAACTCTTATTTAAGGCTTTGAAGGCCTTCGGTTTGGGGTGTTATCCTAAGTTTCTAGACAATGGCATGTATTATTGGGGACAGGGGAAGTAAGAGGATTGATAGTGAGGCAAGGACCGCAGTAGGTGTGCTTGGGGCTTTGCTAGTGTATCATTGTTTTATGTGGTTAGAGGAGTTGGGGGGAAGGGTAATTGTTGAGTGGTATGCGAGGCGTAGGTAGAAGAAGAGGCTGAGCAGTGATAGCATGGCAATTGCCATGGCTGCTGGTGTTATTTCCTGTTTAGTTAGTTCTTGGATGATAAGTCACTTTGGTATAAAGCCTGTTAATGGGGGGAGGCCTGCTAGGGATAAAAGTACTAGTATTAGGGTGGCGTTTAGCACTGGGGTTTTTGTTCATGAGGTTGTGATCATGGATAGGTTAAGGGCTTTGATTTTGTTAAGGGCTAGGAATACGGCTGATGTTATGATTGTGTATAGGTAGAAGGTAAGTAAGGCCAATTTGGGGCTGTAAACTAGGATGATGGCGATTCAGCCTAAGTGGGAGATGGACGAGAAGGCTAGGATTTTGCGTGTTTGTGTTTGGTTCAGTCCTATTCAGCCTCCTAGTGCTGTTGAGGCTAGGGCCATGGCGGTGAGTAGAGCTGGGTCGAGGGATTTGGATGTTAGTAGGAGCAGGGTTAGTGGGGGGAATTTTATGAGGGTCGAGAGTAGCAGGGCTGTTATTAGTGGCGATCCTTGTAGTACTTCTGGGAATCAGAAGTGAAATGGCACTAGGCCCAGTTTAATAGCGATTGCTGCTGTCAGTAGTAGACAGGAGGTTGGGTGGTTTATTTGTGTGATGTCTCATTGGCCAGTGACTCAGGCATTGGTTATGCTAGAGAATAGGACCAGGGCGGAAGCAGCTGCTTGGGTTAGGAAGTATTTCGTTGCGGCTTCTACTGCTCGTGGGTGGTGGGATTTGGCAATTAGGGGAATGATGGCTAGTGTGTTGATCTCCAGTCCTGTCCAGGCCAGAACTCAGTGGTTGCTGGAAATTGTGATTGTGGTGCCCAAGATGAGGCTGAAGGTTATGATTGGGGTCGCGTAAGGGTTCATTAGTAGAGGAGGGGGTTAAACCATCATTTTCGGGGTATGGGCCCGATAGCTTGATTAGCTGACTCTACTAGAAAATAATATAAGGGAAGTATGGAGAATTTTGATTTCTCTTGTGTGGGTTCAATTCCTACTTTTCTAAGGTCAACAGGAAATGAGAGGGCTGTTATACCTCTATGTTCACTTTATCATAGTGACCCTTTGTAGTTCAGGCACATTTCCTTATGTAAGGAGGTAGGCCTGCATAGCAGATAGGTATGCTGATGTGTCAGAGGCACAGAGCTAGTGTGAGGGGTAGGAAGTTTTTTCATAGTAGGTGCATTAGTTGGTCATATCGGAATCGTGGGTATGAAGCTCGGACCCATAAGAAACCAGAAGATAGTAGGAGGACTTTTGTGGCTAGGATGACGGGGAATAGTTCTGTGGGTGGCCCTAGGGCGCTTGGGTTTAGGAATATGATGGCTGTAAGTGTATTTATTAGCATAATGTTCGCATATTCAGCTAGGAAGAATAAGGCGAAGGGTCCTGCGGCGTATTCAACGTTAAACCCTGAGACTAGCTCAGATTCACCCTCTGTGAGGTCAAAAGGAGCTCGGTTTGTCTCTGCTAGGGTGGATACGTATCATATTATTGCTAGGGGTCATGAGGAGAAAATGAAGTATAGAGGCTCCTGTGCGACGGCAAAGGAGCTGAGTGTGTAGCTTCCGCTTAGTATGATTATTGATAGCAGGATTATGGCCAGTGTCACTTCGTATGAAATGGTCTGTGCTACTGCCCGTAGGGCTCCGATTAGTGCGTATTTTGAGTTCGAGGCTCAGCCTGATCATAGGACTGAGTAGACGGCTAGGCTTGACATGGCTATTAGGAAGAGAACTCCGAGGTTTAGATCTGCTAGGGGAAATGGGAGTGGTAGTGGTGCTCAAGTGGTGAGGGCTAGGACAAGGGCTAGTATTGGTATCAGAATGAATAGAAGTGGGGAAGAGGTAGAGGGTCGGATGGGCTCTTTGGTAAATAGTTTCAGTCCGTCCGCAAATGGTTGAAGTAGGCCAAAAGGCCCGACAACGTTAGGGCCTTTGCGGGATTGTATGTAGCTTAGGATTTTCCGTTCTACTAGGGTTAGGAAGGCTACGGCAATCAGGATTGGGATGATGTATAGGAGGGATATAATGAGGCAGCTTAGTGTTGTTATTTGAATCATGGGTGAAGCTAGGGAGAGGATTTGAACCTCTGGGGAAAGGGCTTAAGCCTTCTGCACTTGCCGGGCTCTGCCACTCTAGCTGGTCCTTTTCTAGGATTGAAAGTGGTGGGGGAAGGCCCTCTTCACGGTTTAGTTGGTTTCACTGCTTAGAGGGGGGGGGGCGTGCTTGTGGTATTGGCCCCACTTTCCCGGTCCTTTCGTACTGGGGAGAGTGTGTCATAGATAGAAACCGACCTGGATTGCTCCGGTCTGAACTCAGATCACGTAGGACTGTTAATCGTTGAACAAACGAACCCTTAATAGCGGCTGCACCATTAGGATGTCCTGATCCAACATCGAGGTCGTAAACCCCCCTGTCGATATGGGCTCTTGAGGGGGATTGCGCTGTTATCCCTGGGGTAGCTTGGTCCATTAATCAATTATATTGGGTCTGGTCACTGTTAGCACTTTGAGGGGTAGCTCTAGGTAAAGAGGTATGGTCTTGTTTTTGGAGGATTTGTTCTCCTCCAAGGTCGCCCCAACCGAAAAATATCGACCAGGCTCTGCGATGGTAGTGGCCCCAGTGGGGTTGATTGAGGATTCGCGGTGGTCGTTGATTTTTAAGTTCCACAGGGTCTTCTCGTCTTATGTTCACATCCCCGCTTTTGCCCTGGGGATGCACTGCAGTGAGTCCAGAGAGTGCACTGGCACCACTGGGGATGAACTGCAGTGAGTCCAGAGATTGCACTGGCACCACTGGGGATGCAGTGCAGTGAGTCCAGAGACTTCACTGGCACCACTGGGAATGCAGTGCAGTGAGTGCAGAGAGTGCACTGGCACCACTGGGGATGCAGTGCAGTGAGTCCAGAGAGTGCACTGGCACCACTGGCGATGCACTTCAGTGAGTCCAGAGAGTGCACTGACACCACTGGGGATGCAGTGCAGTGAGTCCAGAGAGTGCACTGGCACCACTGGGGATGCAGTTCAGTGAGTCCAGAGAGTGCACTGGCACCACTGGGGATGCAGTCCAGTGAGTCCAGTGAGTGCACTGGCACCACTGGGGATGCTGTGCAGTGAGTGCAGAGAGTGCACTGGCACCACCGGGGATTCACTGTAGTGAGTCCAGAGAGTGCACTGGCACCACCTGTGATGCAGTACAGTGAGTCCAGCGAGTGCACTGGCACCACTGGGGATGCAGTGCTGTGACTCCGGAGAGCGCACTGGCACCACTGGGGATGCAGTGCAGTCAGTCCAGTGAGTGCACTGACACCACTGGGGATGCACTTCAGTGAGTCCAGAGAGTGCACTGGCACCACTGGCGATGCACTGCAGTGAGTCCAGAGACTGCACTGGCACCACTGGGGATGCACTGCAGTGAGTCCAGAGAGTGCACTGGCACCACTGGGGATGCACTGCAGTGAGTCCAGAGACTGCACTGGCACCACTGGGGATGCAGTGCAGTGAGTCCAGAGACTGCACTGGCACCACTGGGGATGCACTGCAGTGAGTCCAGAGACTGCACTGGCACCACTGGGGCTGCACTACAGTGAGTCCAGAGAGTGCACTGGCACCACTGGGGATGCAGTGCAGTGAGTCCAGAGAGTGCACTGGCACCACTGGGGATGCAGTCCAGTGAGTCCAGAGAGTGCACTGGCACCACTGGGGATGCACTTCAGTGAGTTCAGAGAGTGCACTTGCACCACTGGGGATGGGTTTCAAGCCAACTGCATTAACCGCTCATGCTTCTTTCTTATGAGACGTTAGTAAACCAATTACATAGCCTTGTCAAGACTAAATCACAGGTAAAAATCCTGTACATCTCATGTGGCCAACCACTCCCAACTAGGATTCCAAGAACCAGGAGGTTCGGTGAAAATAGGGCTAGTTCTATTAGAGGGGTGATTATTAGGGTAAGCCCTAAGCTGTCTTTAATGGAGAAGTATGGGTGGAATGGGATTTTGTCGCAGTCTGATACGATTCCTAGTGGGTTATTTGAGCCTGATTCGTGTAGGAAGGTTAGGTGGACTAGGGTGATTCCTGCAATTAGGAAGGGCAGTAGGAAGTGGATGGCGAAGAATCGGGTTAAGGTTGGATTGTCTACTGAGAATCCTCCTCAGGCTCATTCTACTAGAGTTTGCCCAATGTACGGGATGGCTGAGAATAGGTTGGTGATTACGGTGGCCCCTCAGAATGACATTTGTCCTCATGGTAGGACATACCCTACGAAGGCAGTTGCTATTAGGGTGAGTAGGAGGATTACTCCTGTGTTTCAGGTTTCTTTGTATAGGTAGGAGCCGTAGTAGAGGCCTCGTCCGATGTGTAAGTAGATGCAGATAAAGAAGAGCGAAGCACCGTTGGCGTGGAGGTTGCGGATGAGCCATCCGTACTGGATGTCTCGGCATGTGTGAGCTACTGAGGAGAAGGCGAGTGAAGTGTCTGCGGTGTAGTGTATGGCTAGTAGCAGGCCTGTTAGGATTTGTGTGGCTAAGCAGATGGCTAGAAGGGAGCCGAAGTTTCATCAGGCAGAGATGTTGGAGGGGGCGGGTAGGTCGATTAGGGAGTTGTTGATTATTTTTAGTAGGGGATGGGATTTGCGGATGTTAGGGGCCATTAGTGAGTCTGTGTGTTATTAGGATTATTACCAGGATGGAGAGGGCGAAGGATCCTAGGTAGGCCTTAATTAGCCCTGTGTGTATTGAGGTTGCGGCTTTGCTTGCGGCTACTTGTAGTTCAGCAAGGCCCTCTGGCCCTATTTTTTTGAGTCAGGAGAGGTCGATCAAGTGTAGGGCAATGTTTTGTCCCTTTTCTAGTAGGTTTTTGGAGAAGAATCGGTGTACTAGGGGGTTGAAGTACCCTAATGCAGAGGAGAAGTTTATGAGGGGGTTTGGTTTGGGGTGAGTGAGGGTGTGTGTTATGTTCGATAGTTCTAGGGCTAGGATGATTCCTAGGATTGTTATGAGGATGGCAGCAGTTTTGGTGATAAGGGGTATGGTTATTGGGGGGGTTTTGGTTGGTGTGATGAAAGAGGTAATGATTATTCCTGCTGTAATGCTGCCTAGGGCGAGTCGGGTTAGGGGGGCGGTGATTAGTGGGTTGTTTTCGTTTATTGATACTATTGGGGGGATTCGGGTTTGTCCAGCTTGGACTAGGATGGTTATGCGGATGCTGTAGGTTGCGGTGAATGCTGTGGCTATAAGGGTTAGGAGTAGGGCTCAAGTATTTAGGTATGATGTGTTTAAGCTTTCGATGATGAGGTCTTTTGAGTAGAATCCGGCTAGGAATGGGGTTCCTATCAGCGCCAGGTTTCCGATGGTTAGGCAGGAAGTAGTGACTGGGAGTATTTTCTGTAGGCCTCCTATCTTTCGGATATCTTGTTCTCCGTTTAGGTTGTGGATGATAGACCCTGAGCATAGGAATAGTATGGCTTTAAAGAAGGCATGGGTTGAGATGTGTAGGAAGGCTAGTTGTGGGAGGTTTAGTCCGATAGTGACTATTATTAGTCCTAGTTGGCTGGATGTTGAGAAAGCAATGATTTTTTTGATGTCATTTTGGGTTAGGGCGCATGTGGCAGCGAATAGGGTTGATAGAGCACCTAGGCATAGGCAGGCAGTTAGGGCTGTCTGGTTGGTGGCTAGCAGGGGGTGCATGCGGATGAGCAGGAAGATTCCGGCTACTACTATGGTACTGGAGTGCAGTAGGGCTGATACTGGGGTGGGGCCTTCTATTGCTGCGGGCAGTCATGGGTGGAGTCCAAATTGGGCGGATTTTCCTGCGGCTGCGAGGATTAATCCTATGAGGGGGAGGATTGGGGTTTGGTGGGGGTGTACGGCTTGTTGGATCTCTCAGGTGTTGAATGTTGAAGCTAGTCATGCTATGCTCAGGATCAGTCCGATGTCTCCGATTCGGTTGTAGATTACGGCTCGTAGGGCGGCGGTGTTGGCATCTGCTCGGCCTTGTCATCAGCCGATGAGAAGGAAGGACATGATTCGTACTCCTTCCCAGCCTACGAATAGGAGGAATATGTTGTTTGCGGTTGTTAGGAGGAGTATGGCGACTAGGAATGTCAGTAGGTAGGTGAAAAATTTTGTTACGTATGGCTCTGAGGCCATGTATCATATGGCGAATTGTAGGATTGATCATGTTACAAATAGGGCGATTGGAAGAAATGTTATTGAGTATTGGTCTATTTTTAGGCTCAGGGGGATTTTAAAGTTTATAATGAATTTTCACTCCCAGTGGCAGGTGACAGATTCTACTCCCGAGTAGATGAATGCGGTTGTAGGGGCTAGGCTAATTAGGAATGCGGTTTTAACAGCGCGGGTGGTGGCTTGTGGGGTGTTTTTAAAGTTTTTAAATAGAAATGGCAGGATGATTGGGGTTAGGAGGATTGTCAGCGTGAGTAGTGTGAGGGAGTTGATTAGTAGTGTGGGGTTCACTATTTTTACTTGGATTTGCACCAAGATGGGTGGTTCCTAAGACCAGTGGATTGCTGTTATCCTTTAAAAGTAAGGGGGCTGAGGTTTTAGGCTCAGATGTAAGAGTTAGCAGCTCTTGTTGGTTAAACCCTCCCCTCGGCAGGTAAGAAGGTTTGAACTTCTATTCTTAGAATCACAGTCTAATGTTTGGTTTAAACTATACTTGCATGAGGGGATTCCGGAGATCAGTTCGGGTTTGAGGATTAGGAGGAATATTGGGATAATGTGGAGTGTTATGAGCAGGTGTTCTCGCGTGGTTGAGTTTTGCATAGATGTGATGTGGGAGGGGATTGAGCCTCGTGGGGTCATTAGTAGTATGAATAAGGTGTAGGAGGCGGTTAGTAGGGTTGCGATTCCTGTTAGGATGATCGTGAAGGCAGATCAGTTGAATAAGGTGATTATAATGGTTAGCTCTGCTATGAGGTTTGTTGTTGGGGGTAAGGCTATGTTTGTTAGATTGGCCAGCAATCATCAGGTAGCTATGAGTGGTAGGAGAGGTTGTAGGCCTCGTGTGAGTAGTAGAATTCGGCTGTGCGTACGTTCATAGTTTGTGTTGGCTAGGCAGAATAGTATGGAGGAAGTTAGTCCATGGGAAATTATTAGGATCATTGCCCCTGAGAATGATCAGTGGGTTTGGATTATTCCTGCGGCGATAACTAGGCCTATGTGGCTAACGGATGAATAAGCGATTAGTGATTTTAGGTCTGTCTGTCGTAGGCAGATTGAGCTAGTCATTAGGGCGCCTCATAGGGCCAGGGTTAGGAAGGGGTAGTGCAGGAGGTTGGACAGTGGGCCCATAAATAGAGTGACTCGTATAATTCCGTATCCTCCTAGCTTTAGTAGTAGGGCGGCGAGGAGTATTGAGCCTGCGATGGGTGCTTCTACGTGGGCTTTTGGCAGTCAGAGGTGTAGGCCGTATAGTGGGGCTTTTACTATGAATGCTATGAGCAGTGCTAGACCTGATAGTATTCCTGTCCATGAGGTGGATAGGGTTGGGTGGGTTAGTTGTAGGGTTGGCAGGTGCAGGGTGCCAATTTTCACGTATAGGTGTATGATTGTGATTAGCAGGGGTAGAGAGCTTACTGGCGTGTAGAATAGCAGGTAGATGCCAGCGCTTAGGCGTTCTGGTTGGTTCCCCCATCGGGTGATTAAGATTAGGGTGGGAATGAGGGTTGCTTCAAATGAGATGTAAAATAGTGCTAGTTCTGTGGTGGAAAAGGCTAGTAGGATGAATGGCTGGACTGCGACTAAGGTTGAGATAAAGATTCGTTTGCGTTGTAGGGGTTCTTGTTGCAGGTGGTTTTGGCTTGCTATGATTATGAGTGGGAGTAGTCAGCAGGATAGTACTAGGAGGGGGGATGAGATTTGGTCAATTCCTGTTCAGTTGGATAAAAATTTGTAGGGGTAGTAGGTTGGGATTAATCACTGTAGGCTTAGGGCAGCGATTAGGAGGCTGTATAAGGTGGTGTTAGTCCATAGAAATTTTGGTGGAGACAGCAGGGCTGTTGGAAGAAGTATGATTGTGGGTAGGATGATTTTTAGCATTGCAGGAGGTTTAGGTTGTGTAGATGGTCGGAGCCATGTGTGCGGGTGGAGGCTACTAGGATGGCCAGGCCTGTGCCCGCCTCACACGCTGAGAAGGTTAGCATGAGAATTGGTACCATGGTGAATGAGGAGACTTGGTTTTCGATGGATCATATTGATAGGCCTACGAATATCGATAATATTATGCTTTCAAGGCATAGTAGGGCGGATACTAGGTGGGTTCGGTGGAAGGCTAGTCCTAGTCCGCTGAAAATGAAGGCTGAGTAGAAGCTTAAATGTAGGGGCGACATAAGAAAGTTACAGGGTTGGCTGTAATCTGCTGGGTCGAAACCAGCTATCTTTTTGGTTAGACTAACTTTCTGTTATTCTGCTCATTCTAGGCCCCCTTGAATTCACTCGTAGGCCAGTCCGAGTGTTAGGAGAAGGAGGATCACTACAGTTCAGGTGAGGGTCATTAGGGGGGATTGGAGTTGGACGGCTCATGGCAGGGGGAGTAGGAGGGCGATTTCTAGGTCGAATAGGACGAACAGGATGGCTACTGAGGAAGAATCGGACTGAGAATGGTAATCGAGCAGATCCAAGTGGGTCGAATCCACATTCGTACGGTGAGAGTTTCTCTGAGTCGGGGTTTATTTGGGCGAGTCAGAAGTTTAATGCGGTTAGGGCGGCGCTTAGGATTGATGATAGGGCGAATATGAACATGAGTGCGTTCATTGCTCTCCTCTGGGTTTATACCAGATTCTAGAGATTGGAAGTCAATTGTAATTAATATACTAGAAGAGCAAGATCCTCATCAGTAGATGGTTATGTAGAGGAATAGTCAGATGACGTCTACGAAGTGTCAGTATCAGGCTGCTGCCTCGAATCCGAAGTGGTGGTCTGATGTAAAGTGGAACTTGATCAGTCGGAAGAGGCAGACGGTCAGGAAGGAGGATCCGATGATTACGTGGAGTCCGTGGAATCCAGTGGCAACGAAGAAGGTAGATCCGTAGACGCTATCGGCGATTGAGAATGGGGCTTCGTGGTATTCTATTGCTTGTAGGGCTGTGAAGTAGAATCCCAGGAGGATCGTTAGGGTTAGGGCGTGGATGGCGTGTTTTCGGTTTCCTTCTGTGATGCTGTGATGGGCTCACGTTACGGTAATGCCTGAGGCTAGTAGGATGGCTGTGTTTAGTAGGGGGACTTCTATCGGGTTGAGTGGTTTAATTCCTGTTGGGGGTCATTGGCCTCCTAGTTCTGGGGTTGGGGCCAGGCTCGAGTGGAAGAACGCTCAGAAGAACCCTAAGAAGAAGAATGCTTCGGATGTGATGAAAAGGATTATGCCGTATCGTAGGCCTTTTTGGACTGTGGGAGTGTGATGGCCTTGGAAGGTGCTTTCTCGTACAATGTCTCGTCATCATTGGAGTATTACTAGGAGTATTGAGATGAGGCCTAGGGTTAGTAGTATGGATGAGTTGTAGTGGAATCACATGATTAATCCTGAGGTTGTGAGTAGGGCGGCGG